>NC_091587.1:22082540-22092540 GCF_042767895.1 Penaeus vannamei | reverse complement strand
AACCACTCGCGATGCAGCCGGAAGGAGGTAAGACAAATATGTTGTCGTTGGTACGTTGTAAATCGTCTATTCTTAATTTTTAATCACATTTTGCGAAGAGAGGATCTGAATATATGAAAAAAAGGTCAGAAATATAAGGAAAGGTTTAGAATGAAGAATAAAAGTTCAAACTAAAAGGAAAAGTTCAGAATAAAGAATAAAAGCTCAAAATAAAAGGAAAACCAAAATAAAGAGCATTGTTGAATTAAAAGGAAAGTTATAAATAGAATATATAAACGTAAATGAAAAATTTGTAAATGGGAACTATGATGAAGGTAATTACTCCTGGTGCAAATGCTAATGATGATTATGTTGATGATGATGATGTTGATTCTGAGTAATTAGATGGAAATGTAGTCTGAAAATACATACGTTTAACACATCAAGGAGAAAGAAGAACTTCCTAGACATATAAACTTTTATGCATCATAGTGGTGATATTTAGATATTGTTTCGAAAATATATAAAAGTTTACTACATTAAGAAAATATAGTATAGTAAACATATAAAGAATTACTCAGCTGTATCCAGATCCATACTAAAAGGATTGCATTACTGAAAAGGATAATTTTATTGTAAAAAAGTATTCATAAGTAAAAATAAACAACTACAAGCTGGCAATATAACATATTTGGAGACTGATATACTATAATAAATAAGGGAAAAAATATACAGCAATTTGAAGAATATACACTTAACCCTCCTCCTCCCCATCCCCCAAAATATATAAATGCATACACAATTGAAAATAAGAGAAAAAAAAACATAAAAAAATGAAACACCAACACATACAATAATCAAACTCTAATATCTTGACCTTTTCGTTGGGTGGGTGGGTCATGTCTGAAGGCGTTAATCCAAAATATAGTACCCAATCAAATAAACAAACAAACAAACACAAACAGTACCCAATTATATAAACAAACAAACAAAAACAGATAAATGCCCAATAAAAATGAATATATATAGATACACAAAGCAATGAACACCAACACATATAATAATTCAAAACATTTCTCGCCCCCTTCGCCAGGCGGTGCTCCACTTCCGGAGGCGCTGCCCCCGAATGTAAACACAAACAAACAAAAAAGGACACTATAAATACACAAAGAAATAAACAGCAACACCAACACATAATAATCGAACACTGTTTTTTCAACCTCTTCGCCAGGTGCTGGTTCACTTTAGGAGGCGCTAACCCCAGATAAATACACAATAAAAATTAATAAACATACACAAAGAAATAAACAACAACAAAAGAAAAAAACAAAACAACAAATCAATCCAGCCCTGATTTCTCGACGTCTTCGCCAGGCGGTGGTTCCCTTCCGAAGGCGCTACTCCTGATTATAATACACAAACAAACAAAAAAGGACAAAAAAAAAAAAAAAAAATACACAAAGAAACACTCACGTGCTCATCGAACACTGATTTCTCGACGTCTTCGCCAGGTGGTGGTCGGCTTCCGGAGGCGCTGCCCCCGAATAAAATACACAAACAAAAAAGGACAATATAAATACACAAAGAAACACCAACACTCACACAATAATCGCAGACTGATTTCTCGCCCTCTTCGCCAGGTGGTGGTCCGCTTCCGGAGGCGCTACGGGTTCGCCATCCTCACCGTCTACACGCCGTCCACCTTCTTCGTCTGCATCGCTTACCTCACCACCTTCTTCCCCGTCTCGAATTTGCAGGTAGGGATCTTGTTATTGTCATTATTATGGTTATTATTGTTATTGTTATTATTATTATTGGTAATGATTAGGTTAGGTGTTACTGAATTATTAGTGTAAAGGGACTTGAAAACTGCAATTTTCGGCAAATAAAATTCAAATTCATCAAATAAAAAAAATATCGACTTAAGATTTCTGAATAACAACAACAACAAAAAACAAAACGTTCAATAAATCATGTGCAGCATCTCTGAGTCTTTGTTATTTTTCATGTTTCAGTTTTCACGTAATCATTGTCCATCATAGTCCCATGTTTTTTTACGGTTGGTCCATTTGTAAACAGTCAAAATGGCGGTCAACTTAAAACCTCTGAAATATATATTTTTTGAAAGAAACCGTTTGTACCCTCGTTGTTCATTAATATGTGCAATTAAGAAATAATCAACATGATTTGAGGGTTCAGATGTATTAATCTTGATTTGAGGGTTCAGATGTAATAATCAACATAATTTGAGGGTTCAGATGTAATGATCAACATAATTTGAGGGTTCAGATGTAATGATCAACATAATTTGAGGGTTCAGATGTAATAATCAACATAATTTGAGGGTTCAGATGTAATAATCAACATAATTTGTGGGTTCAGATGTAATGATCAACATAATTTGAGGGTCAGATGTAATGATCAACATAATTTGAGGGTTCAGATGTAATGATCAACATGATTTGAGGGTTCAGATGTAATGATCAACATAATTTGAGGGTTCAGATGTAATGATCAACATAATTTGAGGGTTCAGATGTAATGATCAACATAATTTGAGGGTTCAGATGTAATGATCAACATAATTTGAGGGTTCAGATGTAATAATCAACATAATTTGAGGGTTCAGATGTAATGATCAACATAATTTGAGGGTCAGATGTAATGATCAACATAATTTGAGGGTTCAGATGTAATGATCAACATGATTTGAGGGTTCAGATGTAATGATCAACATGATTTGAGGGTTCAGATGTAATGATCAACATGATTTGAGGGTTCAGATGTAATAATCAACATGATTTGAGGGTTCAGATGTAATGATCAACATAATTTGAGGGTTCAGATGTAATAATCAACATAATTTGAGGGTTCAGATGTAATAATCAACATAATTTGAGGGTTCAGATGTAATGATCAACATGATTTGAGGGTTCAGATGTAATGATCAACATAATTTGAGGGTTCAGATGTAATGATCAACATGATTTGAGGGTTCAGATGTAATAATCAACATGATTTGAGGGTTCAGATGTAATGATCAACATAATTTGAGGGTTCAGATGTAATGATCAACATGATTTGAGGGTTCAGATGTAATGATCAACATGATTTGAGGGTTCAGATGTAATGATCAACATAATTTGAGGGTTCAGATGTAATGATCAACATAATTTGAGGGTTCAGATGTAATGATCAACATAATTTGAGGGTTCAGATGTAATGATCAACATAATTTGAGGGTTCAGATGTAATGATCAACATGATTTGAGGGTTCAGATGTAATGATCAACATGATTTGAGGGTTCAGATGTAATGATCAACATAATTTGAGGGTTCAGATGTAATGATCAACATAATTTGAGGGTTCAGATGTAATAATCAACATAATTTGAGGGTTCAGATGTAATGATCAACATAATTTGAGGGTTCAGATGTAATGATCAACATAATTTGAGGGTTCAGATGTAATGATCAACATAATTTGAGGGTTCAGATGTAATGATCAACATAATTTGAGGGTTCAGATGTAATGATCAACATAATTTGTGGGTTCAGATGTAATGATCAACATAATTTGAGGGTTCAGATGTAATGATCAACATAATTTGAGGGTTCAGATGTAATGATCAACATAATTTGTGGGTTCAGATGTAATGATCAACATAATTTGTGGGTTCAGATGTAATGATCAACATAATTTGTGGGTTCAGATGTAATGATCAACATAATTTGAGGGTTCAGATGTAATGATCAACATGATTTGAGGGTTCAGATGTAATGATCAACATAATTTGAGGGTTCAGATGTAATGATCAACATAATTTGAGGGTTCAGATGTAATGATCAACATGATTTGAGGGTTCAGATGTAATGATCAACATGATTTGAGGGTTCAGATGTAATGATCAACATGATTTGAGGGTTCAGATGTAATGATCAACATGATTTGAGGGTTCAGATGTAATGATCAACATGATTTGAGGGTTCAGATGTAATGATCAACATGATTTGAGGGTTCAGATGTAATGATCAACATGATTTGAGGGTTCAGATGTAATGATCAACATAATTTGAGGGTTCAGATGTAATGATCAACATGATTTGAGGGTTCAGATGTAATGATCAACATAATTTGAGGGTTCAGATGTAATGATCAACATGATTTGAGGGTTCAGATGTAATGATCAACATGATTTGAGGGTTCAGATGTAATGATCAACATAATTTGAGGGTTCAGATGTAATAATCAACATAATTTGAGGGTTCAGATGTAATGATCAACATAATTTGAGGGTTCAGATGTAATGATCAACATAATTTGAGGGTTCAGATGTAATGATCAACATAATTTGAGGGTTCAGATGTAATGATCAACATGATTTGAGGGTTCAGATGTAATGATCAACATGATTTGAGGGTTCAGATGTAATAATCAACATAATTTGAGGGTTCAGATGTAATAATCAACATAATTTGAGGGTTCAGATGTAATGATCAACATAATTTGAGGGTTCAGATGTAATGATCAACATAATTTGAGGGTTCAGATGTAATGATCAACATAATTTGAGGGTTCAGATGTAATGATCAACATAATTTGAGGGTTCAGATGTAATGATCAACATAATTTGAGGGTTCAGATGTAATGATCAACATAATTTGAGGGTTCAGATGTAATAATCAACATAATTTGAGGGTTCAGATGTAATGATCAACATAATTTGAGGGTTCAGATGTAATGATCAACATAATTTGAGGGTTCAGATGTAATGATCAACATAATTTGAGGGTTCAGATGTAATGATCAACATAATTTGAGGGTTCAGATGTAATGATCAACATGATTTGAGGGTTCAGATGTAATGATCAACATAATTTGAGGGTTCAGATGTAATGATCAACATAATTTGAGGGTTCAGATGTAATGATCAACATAATTTGAGGGTTCAGATGTAATGATCAACATAATTTGAGGGTTCAGATGTAATGATCAACATAATTTGAGGGTTCAGATGTAATGATCAACATAATTTGAGGGTTCAGATGTAATGATCAACATGATTTGAGGGTTCAGATGTAATGATCAACATAATTTGAGGGTTCAGATGTAATGATCAACATAATTTGAGGGTTCAGATGTAATGATCAACATGATTTGAGGGTTCAGATGTAATGATCAACATAATTTGAGGGTTCAGATGTAATGATCAACATAATTTGAGGGTTCAGATGTAATGATCAACATAATTTGAGGGTTCAGATGTAATGATCAACATAATTTGAGGGTTCAGATGTAATAATCAACATAATTTGAGGGTTCAGATGTAATGATCAACATAATTTGAGGGTTCAGATGTAATGATCAACATAATTTGAGGGTTCAGATGTAATGATCAACATAATTTGAGGGTTCAGATGTAATGATCAACATAATTTGAGGGTTCAGATGTAATGATCAACATAATTTGAGGGTTCAGATGTAATGATCAACATAATTTGAGGGTTCAGATGTAATGATCAACATGATTTGAGGGTTCAGATGTAATGATCAACATAATTTGAGGGTTCAGATGTAATGATCAACATAATTTGAGGGTTCAGATGTAATGATCAACATAATTTGAGGGTTCAGATGTAATGATCAACATAATTTGAGGGTTCAGATGTAATGATCAACATAATTTGAGGGTTCAGATGTAATGATCAACATGATTTGAGGGTTCAGATGTAATGATCAACATGATTTGAGGGTTCAGATGTAATGATCAACATAATTTGAGGGTTCAGATGTAATGATCAACATAATTTGAGGGTTCAGATGTAATGATCAACATGATTTGAGGGTTCAGATGTAATGATCAACATGATTTGAGGGTTCAGATGTAATGATCAACATAATTTGAGGGTTCAGATGTAATGATCAACATAATTTGAGGGTTCAGATGTAATGATCAACATAATTTGAGGGTTCAGATGTAATAATCAACATAATTTGAGGGTTCAGATGTAATGATCAACATAATTTGAGGGTTCAGATGTAATAATCAACATGATTTGAGGGTTCAGATGTAATGATCAACATGATTTGAGGGTTCAGATGTAATAATCAACATGATTTGAGGGTTCAGATGTAATGATCAACATGATTTGAGGGTTCAGATGTAATAATCAACATAATTTGAGGGTTCAGATGTAATAATCAACATGATTTGAGGGTTCAGATGTAATGATCAACATGATTTGAGGGTTCAGATGTAATGATCAACATAATTTGAGGGTTCAGATGTAATGATCAACATGATTTCAGGGTTCAGATGTAATGATCAACATAATTTGAGGGTTCAGATGTAATAATCAACATAATTTGAGGGTTCAGATGTAATGATCAACATGATTTGAGGGTTCAGATGTAATGATCAACATGATTTGAGGGTTCAGATGTAATGATCAACATGATTTGAGGGTTCAGATGTAATAATCAACATGATTTGAGGGTTCAGATGTAATAATCAACATAATTTGAGGGTTCAGATGTAATAATCAACATGATTTGAGGGTTCAGATGTAATGATCAACATGATTTGAGGGTTCAGATGTAATAATCAACATAATTTGAGGGTTCAGATGTAATAATCAACATGATTTGAGGGTTCAGATGTAATAATCAACATGATTTGAGGGTTCAGATGTAATGATCAACATGATTTGAGGGTTCAGATGTAATGATCAACATAATTTGAGGGTTCAGATGTAATGATCAACATGATTTGAGGGTTCAGATGTAATGATCAACATGATTTGAGGGTTCAGATGTAATGATCAACATGATTTGAGGGTTCAGATGTAATGATCAACATGATTTGAGGGTTCAGATGTAATAATCAACATGATTTGAGGGTTCAGATGTAATGATCAACATGATTTGAGGGTTCAGATGTAATAATCAACATGATTTGAGGGTTCAGATGTAATAATCAACATGATTTGAGGGTTCAGATGTAATGATCAACATGATTTGAGGGTTCAGATGTAATAATCAACATGATTTGAGGGTTCAGATGTAAAGATCAACATGATTTGAGGGTTCAGATGTAATGATCAACATGATTTGAGGGTTCAGATGTAATGATCAACATGATTTGAGGGTTCAGATGTAATAATCAACATGATTTGAGGGTTCAGATGTAATGATCAACATGATTTGAGGGTTCAGATGTAATAATCAACATGATTTGAGGGTTCAGATGTAATGATCAACATGATTTGAGGGTTCAGATGTAATAATCAACATGATTTGAGGGTTCAGATGTAATGATCAACATGATTTGAGGGTTCAGATGTAATAATCAACATGATTTGAGGGTTCAGATGTAATAATCAACATGATTTGAGGGTTCAGATGTAATAATCAACATGATTTGAGGGTTCAGATGTAATGATCAACATGATTTGAGGGTTCAGATGTAATGATCAACATGATTTGAGGGTTCAGATGTAATAATCAACATGATTTGAGGGTTCAGATGTAATAATCAACATGATTTGAGGGTTCAGATGTAATGATCAACATAATTTGAGGGTTCAGATGTAATAATCAACATGATTTGAGGGTTCAGATGTAATAATCAACATGATTTGAGGGTTCAGATGTAATGATCAACATAATTTGAGGGTTCAGATGTAATGATCAACATAATTTGAGGGTTCAGATGTAATAATCAACATGATTTGAGGGTTCAGATGTAATGATCAACATGATTTGAGGGTTCAGATGTAATGATCAACATGATTTGAGGGTTCAGATGTAATAATCAACATGATTTGAGGGTTCAGATGTAATGATCAACATAATTTGAGGGTTCAGATGTAATAATCAACATAATTTGAGGGTTCAGATGTAATAATCAACATGATTTGAGGGTTCAGATGTAATAATCAACATGATTTGAGGGTTCAGATGTAATAATCAACATGATTTGAGGGTTCAGATGTAATAATCAACATGATTTGAGGGTTCAGATGTAATAATCAACATAATTTGAGGGTTCAGATGTAATAATCAACATGATTTGAGGGTTCAGATGTAATAATCAACATGATTTGAGGGTTCAGATGTAATAATCAACATGATTTGAGGGTTCAGATGTAATAATCAACATGATTTGAGGGTTCAGATGTAATAATCAACATGATTTGAGGGTTCAGATGTAATGATCAACATGATTTGAGGGTTCAGATGTAATGATCAACATAATTTGAGGGTTCAGATGTAATAATCAACATGATTTGAGGGTTCAGATGTAATGATCAACATGATTTGAGGGTTCAGATGTAATAATCAACATAATTTGAGGGTTCAGATGTAATGATCAACATGATTTGAGGGTTCAGATGTAATGATCAACATGATTTGAGGGTTCAGATGTAATGATCAACATGATTTGAGGGTTCAGATGTAATAATCAACATAATTTGAGGGTTCAGATGTAATAATCAACATAATTTGAGGGTTCAGATGTAATAATCAACATAATTTGAGGGTTCAGATGTAATAATCAACATAATTTGAGGGTTCAGATGTAATGATCAACATGATTTGAGGGTTCAGATGTAATGATCAACATGATTTGAGGGTTCAGATGTAATAATCAACATGATTTGAGGGTTCAGATGTAATAATCAACATGATTTGAGGGTTCAGATGTAATGATCAACATGATTTGAGGGTTCAGATGTAATGATCAACATGATTTGAGGGTTCAGATGTAATGATCAACATGATTTGAGGGTTCAGATGTAATGATCAACATGATTTGAGGGTTCAGATGTAATGATCAACATGATTTGAGGGTTCAGATGTAATGATCAACATGATTTGAGGGTTCAGATGTAATGATCAACATGATTTGAGGGTTCAGATGTAATGATCAACATGATTTGAGGGTTCAGATGTAATGATCAACATGATTTGAGGGTTCAGATGTAATGATCAACATGATTTGAGGGTTCAGATGTAATGATCAACATGATTTGAGGGTTCAGATGTAATGATCAACATGATTTGAGGGTTCAGATGTAATGATCAACATGATTTGAGGGTTCAGATGTAATGATCAACATGATTTGAGGGTTCAGATGTAATGATCAACATGATTTGAGGGTTCAGATGTAATGATCAACATGATTTGAGGGTTCAGATGTAATGATCAACATGATTTGAGGGTTCAGATGTAATGATCAACATGATTTGAGGGTTCAGATGTAATGATCAACATGATTTGAGGGTTCAGATGTAATGATCAACATGATTTGAGGGTTCAGATGTAATGATCAACATGATTTGAGGGTTCAGATGTAATGATCAACATGATTTGAGGGTTCAGATGTAATAATCAACATAATTTGAGGGTTCAGATGTAATAATCAACATAATTTGAGGGTTCAGATGTAATAATCAACATAATTTGAGGGTTCAGATGTAATGATCAACATGATTTGAGGGTTCAGATGTAATGATCAACATGATTTGAGGGTTCAGATGTAATAATCAACATGATTTGAGGGTTCAGATGTAATAATCAACATGATTTGAGGGTTCAGATGTAATGATCAACATGATTTGAGGGTTCAGATGTAATAATCAACATAATTTGAGGGTTCAGATGTAATGATCAACATGATTTGAGGGTTCAGATGTAATGATCAACATGATTTGAGGGTTCAGATGTAATGATCAACATGATTTGAGGGTTCAGATGTAATGATCAACATGATTTGAGGGTTCAGATGTAATGATCAACATGATTTGAGGGTTCAGATGTAATAATCAACATGATTTGAGGGTTCAGATGTAATGATCAACATGATTTGAGGGTTCAGATGTAATGATCAACATGATTTGAGGGTTCAGATGTAATGATCAACATGATTTGAGGGTTCAGATGTAATGATCAACATGATTTGAGGGTTCAGATGTAATGATCAACATGATTTGAGGGTTCAGATGTAATGATCAACA
>NC_091587.1:22055040-22060040 GCF_042767895.1 Penaeus vannamei | reverse complement strand
AAGGACTACTTACTCGATAAAGTCCAAGATTTTCTTGCCAATTTCTTCAAAGGGTTGAATAAAACCGAATTAAATGACATCAGAAAGGGAGTCAAAGACCTCAGAAAGATAGCCAAAGAGAAATTGGCTCTTGCTTTTATCAGGGATGTTTTCGCGGGGTTGAATAAGGCCGAAAGGAAGCTTTTCTTGGAAGACATCAAGAAGGAGACCCAGGAAGTCGCCCTCGACCCCAAGAAGGAGACCCAGGAAGTCGCCCCAGAGCCCAAGAAGGAGACCCAGGAAGTCGCCCCAGAGCCCGAGAGGGAGACCCAGGAAGTCGCCCTCGACCCCGAGAGGGAGACCCAGGAAGTCGCCCTCGAGCCCGAGAAGGAGACCCAGGAAGTCGCCCTCGAGCCCGAGAAGGAGACCCAGGAAGTCGCCCTCGACCCCGAGAGGGAGACCCAGGAAGTCGCCCCAGAGCCCGAGAAGGAGACCCAGGAAGTCGCCCCAGAGCCCGAGAAGGAGACCCAGGAAGTCGCCCCAGAGCCCGAGAAGGAGACCCAGGAAGTCGCCCCAGAGCCCGAGAAGGAGACCCAGGAAGTCGCCCTCGACCCCGAGAGGGAGACCCAGGAAGTCGCCCTCGAGCCCGAGAAGGAGACCCAGGAAGTCACCCTCGAGCCCGAGAAGGAGACCCAGGAAGTCACCCTCAACCCCAAGAAGGAGACCCAGGAAGTCGACCAGAAGCCCGATGAATTCGACCAATTCCGAGATTTTCTCACTGATCTGCTCAAAGGGTTAGATAAAGCTGAAGTGATCAAAAATGGAATCCTAGGGTATGTAAGGGACGGCGGAAGGCAGGACGTCAATGAACTCGAGAAATTGATCGATTTCCTAATAGACTTCCTCAAGGACTTGGATAGGGACGAAAGTATCAGGATCATAAAAGGAATACTTAAGCACATATTTAAAGGCAACTTGTCAAGAGGTTTATTCCCAGATTTTCTCACCGATCTGCTCAAAGGGTTAAGTGAGGACGAAAGGACGAGGATCAAAGACGGAATCCTGTAGTACTTTAATGACCTCAGAAATAGAACCAAAGTGAAATTCCTCGAATTTCTCAGCCTGCTAAAAGGGTTAAGTAAGGCCGAAAGACTAAGAATCCAAAACGAAATTCTCGAGTACAGGTTTAATGGCCGCTCGAGAATCAAGTAGACCCAGGAAGTCGCCCCAGAGCCCGAGAAGGAGACCCAGGAAGTCGCCCTCGAGCCCGAGAAGGAGACCCAGGAAGTCACCCTCAACCCCAAGAAGGAGACCCAGGAAGTCGACCAGAAGCCCGATGAATTCGACCAATTCCGAGATTTTCTCACTGATCTGCTCAAAGGGTTAGATAAAGCTGAAGTGATCAAAAATGGAATCCTAGGGTATGTAAGGGACGGCGGAAGGCAGGACGTCAATGAACTCGAGAAATTGATCGATTTCCTAATAGACTTCCTCAAGGACTTGGATACGGACGAAAGTATCAGGATCATAAAAGGAATACTTAAGCACATATTTAAAGGCAACTTGTCAAGAGGTTTATTCCCAGATTTTCTCACCGATCTGCTCAAAGGGTTAAGTGAGGACGAAAGGACGAGGATCAAAGACGGAATCCTGTAGTACTTTAATGACCTCAGAAATAGAACCAAAGTGAAATTCCTCGAATTTCTCAGCCTGCTAAAAGGGTTAAGTAAGGCCGAAAGACTAAGAATCCAAAACGAAATTCTCGAGTACAGGTTTAATGGCCGCTCGAGAATCAAGTAGACCCAGGAAGTCGCCCTCGACCCCAAGAAGGAGACCCAGGAAGTCGCCCTCGACCCCGAGAGGGAGACCCAGGAAGTCGCCCTCGAGCCCGAGAAGGAGACCCAGGAAGTCGCCCCAGAGCACGAGAAGGAGACCCAGGAAGTCGCCCCAGAGCCCGAGAAGGAGACCCAGGAAGTCGCCCCAGAGCCCGAGAAGGAGACCCAGGAAGTCGCCCCAGAGCCCGAGAAGGAGACCCAGGAAGTCGCCCCAGAGCCCGAGAAGGAGACCCAGGAAGTCGCCCAAAAGCTCCATTTCGTCCCGGGAGGAACGAAATATAGGGTAACTGAGGCTAACTTCAGAGTCTTCAAAAAGCCCAAGAAGGAGACCCAGGAAGTCGCCCCAGAGCCCGAGAAGGAGACCCAGGAAGTCGCCCCAGAGCCCGAGAAGGAGACCCAGGAAGTCGCCCCAGAGCCCGAGAAGGAGACCCAGGAAGTCGCCCCAGAGCCCGAGAAGGAGACCCAGGAAGTCGCCCCAGAGCCCGAGAAGGAGACCCAGGAAGTCGCCCCAGAGCCCGAGAAGGAGACCCAGGAAGTCGCCCCAGAGCCCGAGAAGGAGACCCAGGAAGTCGCCCCAGAGCCCGAGAAGGAGACCCAGGAAGTCGCCCCAGAGCCCGAGAAGGAGACCCAGGAAGTCGCCCTCGACCCCAAGAAGGAGACCCAGGAGGTCGCCCCAGAGCCCGAGAAGGAGACCCAGGAAGTCGCCCCAGAGCCCGAGAAGGAGACCCAGGAAGTCGCCCCAGAGCCCGAGAAGGAGACCCAGGAAGTCGCCCCAGAGCCCGAGAAGGAGACCCAGGAAGTCGCCCCAGAGCCCGAGAAGGAGACCCGGGTGGATCTTGCTTTTATCAGGGATACGTTCGGGGGGTTGAATAAGGCCGAAAGGAAGCTTCTCTTGGAAGACATCAAGAAGGAGATCCAGGTCGCCCTCGACCCCAAGAAGGAGACCCAGGAAGTCGCCCTCGACCCCGAGAGGGAGACCCAGGAAGTCGCCCTCGAGCCCGAGAAGGAGACCCAGGAAGTCGCCCCAGAGCACGAGAAGGAGACCCAGGAAGTCGCCCCAGAGCCCGAGAAGGAGACCCAGGAAGTCGCCCCAGAGCCCGAGAAGGAGACCCAGGAAGTCGCCCCAGAGCCCGAGAAGGAGACCCAGGAAGTCGCCCCAGAGCCCGAGAAGGAGACCCAGGAAGTCGCCCCAGAGCCCGAGAAGGAGACCCAGGAAGTCGCCCCAGAGCCCGAGAAGGAGACCCAGGAAGTCGCCCCAGAGCCCGAGAAGGAGACCCAGGAAGTCGCCCCAGAGCCCGAGAAGGAGACCCAGGAAGTCGCCCCAGAGCCCGAGAAGGAGACCCAGGAAGTCGCCCCAGAGCCCGAGAAGGAGACCCAGGAAGTCGCCCCAGAGCCCGAGAAGGAGACCCAGGAAGTCGCCCCAGAGCTCCATTTCGTCCCGGGAGGAACGAAATATAGGGTAACTGAGGCTAACTTCAGAGTCTTCAAAAAGCCCAAGAAGGAGACCCAGGAAGTCGCCCCAGAGCCCGAGAAGGAGACCCAGGAAGTCGCCCCAGAGCACGAGAAGGAGACCCAGGAAGTCGCCCTCGAGCCCGAGAAGGAGACCCAGGAAGTCGCCCCAGAGCACGAGAAGGAGACCCAGGAAGTCGCCCTCGAGCCCGAGAAGGAGACCCAGGAAGTCGCCCCAGAGCACGAGAAGGAGACCCAGGAAGTCGCCCTCGAGCCCGAGAAGGAGACCCAGGAAGTCGCCCCAGAGCACGAGAAGGAGACCCAGGAAGTCGCCCCAGAGCCCGAGAAGGAGACCCAGGAAGTCGCCCCAGAGCCCGAGAAGGAGACCCAGGAAGTCGCCCCAGAGCCCGAGAAGGAGACCCAGGAAGTCGCCCAAAAGCTCCATTTCGTCCCGGGAGGAACGAAATATAGGGTAACTGAGGCTAACTTCAGAGTCTTCAAAAAGCCCAAGAAGGAGACCCAGAAAGTCGCCCCAGAGCCCGAGAAGGAGACCCAGGAAGTCGCCCCAGAGCCCGAGAAGGAGACCCAGGAAGTCGCCCCAGAGCCCGAGAAGGAGACCCAGGAAGTCGCCCCAGAGCCCGAGAAGGAGACCCAGGAAGTCGCCCTCGACCCCAAGAAGGAGACCCAGGAAGTCGCCCCAGAGCCCAAGAAGGAGACCCAGGAAGTCGCCCCAGAGCCCGAGAAGGAGACCCAGGAAGTCGCCCCAGAGCCCGAGAAGGAGACCCAGGAAGTCGCCCCAGAGCCCGAGAAGGAGACCCAGGAAGTCGCCCCAGAGCCCGAGAAGGAGACCCGGGTGGATCTTGCTTTTATCAGGGATACGTTCGGGGGGTTGAATAAGGCCGAAAGGAAGCTTCTCTTGGAAGACATCAAGAAGGAGATCCAGGTCGCCCTCGACCCCAAGAAGGAGACCCAGGAAGTCGCCCTCGACCCCGAGAGGGAGACCCAGGAAGTCGCCCTCGAGCCCGAGAAGGAGACCCAGGAAGTCGCCCCAGAGCACGAGAAGGAGACCCAGGAAGTCGCCCCAGAGCCCGAGAAGGAGACCCAGGAAGTCGCCCCAGAGCCCGAGAAGGAGACCCAGGAAGTCGCCCCAGAGCCCGAGAAGGAGACCCAGGAAGTCGCCCCAGAGCCCGAGAAGGAGACCCAGGAAGTCGCCCCAGAGCCCGAGAAGGAGACCCAGGAAGTCGCCCCAGAGCCCGAGAAGGAGACCCAGGAAGTCGCCCCAGAGCCCGAGAAGGAGACCCAGGAAGTCGCCCCAGAGCCCGAGAAGGAGACCCAGGAAGTCGCCCCAGAGCCCGAGAAGGAGACCCAGGAAGTCGCCCCAGAGCTCCATTTCGTCCCGGGAGGAACGAAATATAGGGTAACTGAGGCTAACTTCAGAGTCTTCAAAAAGCCCAAGAAGGAGACCCAGGAAGTCGCCCCAGAGCCCGAGAAGGAGACCCAGGAAGTCGCCCCAGAGCCCGAGAAGGAGACCCAGGAAGTCGCCCCAGAGCCCAAGAAGGAGACCCAGAAAGTCGCCCCAGAGCCCGAGAAGGAGACCCAGGAAGTCGCCCCAGAGCCCGAGAAGGAGACCCAGGAAGTCGCCCCAGAGCCCGAGAAGGAGACCCAGGAAGTCGCCCTAGACCCCAAGAAGGAGACCCAGGAAGTCGCCCCAGAGCCCAAGAAGGAGACCCAGGAAGT
>NC_091587.1:22030876-22035876 GCF_042767895.1 Penaeus vannamei | reverse complement strand
TCTATCTATCTATCTATCTATCTGTATCTATAGCTATATCTATATCTATATCTATATATATATACATATATATATATATATATATGTATATATATATATATATATATATATGTATATATATATATATATATATATATATATATATATATATATATATATATATGTGCACGTGCATATATATATATATATATATATATATATATATATATATATATATATATACATACATATATATATATATATTTATTTATTTATTTATTTATCTATTTATATATATTTATATATATATATATATATATGTATATAAATATCTATATATATATATATATATATATACATATATATATATATATGTATATATATATATATATATATATATATATATATATATATATATATATATATATATTTATACATATATATTTATATGCTTATATATATATATGCATATATATGTATATATGTATGTATATACATACATAGTATATATGTATATATATGAATATATATCATACACACACACACGCACACACACACACACGAATTTATTGACTGAGAAATTGCAAGCAATACTATTGTCATCAAAACCAGTACAATGATTTTGACCGATTTTGTAGGTTTCTTACAGTCTGAAGGAGAACCCTTTTTTAATCAGAGTATTCCTTAGGCCATCGATTTATGACCGGGAATTGTATCCTATTCCTAATAAATCCCACATTAATTTGATACAAACAGGCCAGAGGAAGAAAGCACATTCTTATACATACTTCGTACAATATGCAGCACGATTAGCATGATACAATTCTCACTGCTTGTGTAATTCTACAATCAATCAACATGTTTACCTGGCGTCAAGCACAGGACCTTTGCCATCCTGCGTTAATTCTTATGTAAAGTCAGCCCATTCAAAGAGTTCTTCGTTGCCTTTACCACAGACAAACGGTCGAAGACGCCAAGCTTTAATACGCCTTAATACAGAGATGATTCACAGAGGTATACGTTATAAGTTGTTTAATCTATCATAAGCGACATTTTGGCATTAGTTTCTGGCATAGAACATTTAAGTGTCGCGAATCTGTTCCGTATTCTCAGGCCCGAACAGGAAGGCTTGTCATTAACCTCGACATTAAACTAATATTTGATTTAATCCCGAAGAAGGTTATTCCTTTCGAGGAATTGCACAATGAAAATTTAATTCTTTTTATTGGTCAATATAGCATTTTTACGTTTGTCTACTTAACTCTCTCTCTCTCTCTCTCTCTCTCTCTCTCTCTCTCTCTCTCTGTCTCTGTCTCTGTCTCTGTCTCTCTCTCTTCCTCTCTCTCTCTCTCTCTCTCTCTCGCTCTCTCTCTCTCTCTCTCTCTCTCTCTCCCTTTCTCTCTCTCTCTCTCTCTCTCCCTCTCGCTCTCTCTCTCTCTCTCTCTCTCTTTCACACTCTTTGTCTCCCTCTCTCTCTCTCTCTCTTTCGCTTCTCTCTCTCTCTCTCTCTTTCTTTCGCTTCTCTCTCTCTCTCTCTCTCTGTCTCTCTCTCTCTCTCTCTCTCTCTCTCTCTCTCTCTCTCTCTCTCTCTCTCTCTCTCTCTCTCTCTCTCTCTCTCTCTCTCTCTGTGCGTCTCTCTTTTTTTCCTCTCTCTCTGTGCCTCTCTCTTTTTTTCCTCTCTCTCTGTTCGTCTCTCCTTTTCTCTCTCTCTCTTTCTCTTTCTCTCTCTCTCTCTCTCTCTCTCTCTCTCTCTCTCTCTCTCTCTCTCTCTCTGTCTCTGTCTCTCTGTCTCTCTGTCTCTCTCTGTCTCTCTCTCTCTCTCTCTCTCTCTCTCTCTCTCTCTCTCTCTCTCTCTCTCTCTCTCAATTATGTTAGTACTAATGATAATGATAATAATTATAATGTTAACAAACAATAACGAAGTTAATAATGATATTAATGATCATAGTAATAATGATAATAGTGATAGTGATAATAACGATAATAGTAATAGTGATAATAATGATAATAGTAAGTGATGATAATGATAATAATAATAGTGATAATTGTATCGTTAACATGATATATGCTATAGTGTTCATGGATATAAGCTTTATGATGTTAGAAAATCACTTAAAAGTAAGAAATCATGTTACATTTTTCTGTGGTGCGCATCCCAAGTGTATTTTGTTTTTTGAGAGCGTCGTCCCTTCTTGCGAGGAGGCGGGAAGAATGGTAAGCCGCTATTGATTCTCCTTTAAAATCAGCATCTGCGCAGTCTACAGGAATATATCCAAGTATTTATGATATGTGTTTTATAGATTAGGTCCCAATGTTATAATTAACAAGTTACTGAAATATGATTATGAGAATGTTTACAAAATACAAGCTGTGTAAGGTGGTTCAGGAGTTTGTTGTCTTGCTAGAATATTTGTGCATTCAGATTACAGTCAGCGCCCAGGTGAAGATATGTATTGTACTTCTAGAACAAGGATCAAAGGCTGTGGAGCAACTTATGTGAGTTTTTCAATTAAGTTGCCCATGATATTATCAATTTTGTGATCAATGGTTTCCTTTTAAGATAATAGTTCTGGTTTATTTCATTTATGTTATATTTTTAATATAAGAATATGTTTTCGCAGATCTTGCTAATGATATGAATTGTGATAATAGGTTAGGGATAATGATTGTAGAATCCATTTGAAGGAATCATTTATATGACATAAAATTTGGCATCTGGGAGTTCTTTATTTACTTTGGCAAAGGCTAGGTTAGCATATTTGGTCTATGGAAAGTGTGTGATTTACATAAGGTTGGATTATTTAAATTTGTTTTCTTGTGTCAGATCTCAGACCGTTTCATATTAGCCTGTTCCATAATATGTATATATGTTGATTTTGTGATTGATGTTTGTTTACATCACTAGAACAATAATAATGATAATAGTAAAAGTGATAATAATGATAATAGTAAAAGTGATAATAATGATAATAGTAAAAGTGATGTTAATGATAATAGTAATAGTGGTAATAATGATAATAGTAAAAGTGATAATAATGATAATAGTAATAGTGATGATAATGATATTAGTAATAGTGGTAATAATGATAAAAGTAATAGTGATAATAATGATAATAGCAAAAGTGACAATAATGATAATAGTAATAGTGATAATAATGATAATAGTAAAAGTAATAATGATAATAGTAAAAGTGATAATAATGATAATAGTAAAAGTGATAATAATGATAATAGTAAAAGTGACAATAATGATAATAGTAATAATGATAATAGTAATAGTGATAATAATGATAATAGTAATAGTGATAATAATGATAATAGTAGTAGTGATAATAATGATAATAGTAATAGTGGTAATAATGATAACAGTAAAAGTGATAATAATGATAATAGTAATAGTGATAATGACAATAGTAAAAGTGATAATAATGATTATAGTAATAGTGATACTAATGATAATAGTAAAAGTGATAATGATAATAGTAATAGTGATAATAATGATAATAGTAATAGTGATAATGATAATAGGAAAAGTTATAATAATGATAATAGCAATAATGATAATAATGATAATAGTAAAAGTGATGATAATGATAATAGTAATAGTGATAATAATGATAATAGTAAAAGTGATAATAATGATAATAGCAAAAGTGATAATAATGATAATAGTAATAGTGATAATAATGATAATAGTAAAAGTGATAATAATGATAAAAGTAATAATGATGATAATGATAATAGTAAAAGTGATAATAATGATAATAGTAATAGTGATAATAATGATAATAGTAATAGTGATAAGGATAATAGTAATAGTGATAATAATGATAATAGTAATGATGATGTGATGATGAAGATGAGAATGAGGACGATGCTAATGATGATATTAGTGATTATAACAATTAGAAATAGCAATGGCAGCCATCATTATTATCTTTGTTATTGTTATCATTATAATTATTATCATGATCATTAGTACTGACATAACTGAGAAGGAGAGAGAGAGAGAGAGAGAGAGAGAGAGAGAGAGAGAGAGAGAGAGAGAAATATATATATATATATATATATATATATATATATATATATATAGAGAGAGAGAGAGAGAGAGAGAGAGAGAGAGAGAGAGAGAGAGAGAGAGAGAGAGAGAAAGGGAAAGGGAAAGGGAAAGGGAAAGGGTAAGGGAAAGGGAAAGAGAGAGAGAAAGAGAAAGGGAAAGAGAGAGAAAGAGAAAGGAAACGGGAAAGAGAGAGAGAGAGAGAGAGAGAGAAAGACAGAAAAAAATAAATGAAAACGCATATAATATCAAATAATAATTACCCTTCACGACTTCCTCCTCTGCGCCGGTCACAGGGCAGGAACCGAGGTCGCCATCTGCCACTCGCCACTCGCTCGACGTCACCGCCGATGGCAACAGATATACCTGGGCGACTCGTGGGTTCCAGCATATAACGCAGCTGAGCCAGAAACTATGGAGAGGGTGAGGTTATACTTCCATTCTTTGTATGTTATATTGTCTGTTTATTTATTTATTTATCTGTTTGGGTATAGAAATATAGGTTATGCTTTTATGATTTTATGTTATATTGTATATTTATTTGTTTATTTATCTGTTTGGGTATAGTAATATAGGTTATACCTCCATTCTTTGTATGTTATATTGTCTATTTATTTATTTATCTTTGGGTATAGGAATATAGGTTATACTTTTATGATTTTATGTTATATTGTCTATTTATTTATTTATCTTTGGGTATAGGAATATAGGTTATACTTTTATGATTTTATGTTATATTGTCTATTTATTTATTCATTTATTTGTCTGTTTGGATGTAGGAGAGAGGTTATACTTTTATTCTTTGTATATTATATTACCTATTTTATTCTATTTATATGTTAGGATATAGGAATATAGGTTATACTTTCATTCTTTGTATATTATATTAGCTATTTATTTATTCATTTATTTGTCTGTCTGGATATAAAAATATAGGTTATATTTTCATTCTTTGTATATTATG
>NC_091587.1:22000876-22015876 GCF_042767895.1 Penaeus vannamei | reverse complement strand
TTACGGAGAATCTCTTATAATAAAGTTTTTTCATATAATACAGTTGTAGAATACAGCACAATTTAACTTTTTGTTTTTTTTTTAAGGAAAAAAATTCCGATATAGTTGATAAGTATCTATAGAAAGCGAAGACTATACACGAAAGACAGGAAACATGCTATCTAACGCATTCTAAAAGATGTGAGCTCCCCGGTCGTCCAACAGCGCCATCTGTTGACTCGACGCCCAACTAAACGGCCGACGTCGCTCAGTGGGGTGTGCTCAGTCACTCGGGCTCATGTTCTTGGTCAGTTAAGACATATTCAGAGGGGGTTGTGAATAGCTTATTTACTAATTATATATATATATATAATTCATATCGTATCATGACTCTGTAGTAAAATTTATTTTCTTCATATAATTCTTTCGCCCCTCCCAGCCCGAAGCTACCCATTCGGCAATTTAGGGCTGATTAACAACTGTAAATTGGTAGTTCATACATGTACGGCACACATACGGCATATACAACATGCCATATACAGGACACATTAAACCACGTGGCACAATGAACTTATCGGCCTACAGTTACATAACATTAGTGAAATATTATGTATATGATATTGCCAAACATGCATCAATACATTGAAATTGAGTGTGACAAATTAAAGAAAATTATCATTTTTATTTTTATTTTATAATATCTTTATTGAATAATAACAAAACCTTTACAAATAAATGTCCGAAATACAGTTTTATTTCAATTCTTCGCATCGCGACCGCATGATTTTGAGATTAATTTCCTCATTAAAAGGTTTTTATGTTTGATTAGGGGACTGTCCCCTAACCCCCTTTTCTAGGAGCTGCCTGGAATGCATCTGCTACACCTTGTATACTCTGGCTAGGAGCTCGAAGCATGCCACCCGTCGTTATCCTGTTAAAATTTGAACATATTTTACTTTTTCTATATTTCTGTTTGTTCCTACTATACAGATCTACTAAGTAATGAGCATTGTTCAATTGATATACATGTTGATTTGGGTGATAACTATAATCTAACTCAAAATCAACCTGACAATTTTTTCACTCAAATCTATCGTCAGCTTACGTCAAATTGTAGATTAAGGCTTGCACTATAATATTAAGTAGATTTTTGGCCTCTACTTTTTTTAGACGGGCGTCATGACTTAACACCTTTACCAATCAAAATAATTTCTTGTGATCCAATTTATATCTTGCTTATGTCAATCTGAACATCACATATCTTAGCTTATATCTAACAAAGCATAAATATTACAAATCTTTCTTTTTCCTTGGAAAAAAATCTGAAATATAAGTTGTTTATTCTCTTCTTTTTGTTTTTTACAAGCAGAGCAAGGATAAGACTTTCCTAGCATTGTCGGAACTGCCAATCCAATTTTCGCGCTTCTATGTAAACAAACAGACGGTATGAGATGACGTCACGAGATGCTCACTAACGCCATCTATTGCGCCGACGCCGCATTACTCAGGATTTTGCTCGACTTTCCGGTCTTTCGTAGATAGTCTTTGATGGAAAGTCATTCAAACTGCGCGCCACTACCCATACTCCTTTGCGTGCGATATCGCTGCAAGGCAACGGCCGTCTGTACAAGGGAGGCCAAATTCACTTTTTTCATCCTTTTTTGAGTGACAACGACCGTGGAGTGGGGTTTATGGAGAAGTTTTGCTTTGTAGTCCTTATTGTGATACAAAGTGAGGGTAATTTTCTATATTACCTCCGCCTCTGGAAAGTCATGTTAATAACCATGGTTATTTTCACTGTGGGTTATATTATTAATGTTATTCAACCCCGCATTTTCCCTGGAACCTTCCATGCCCTCCCCTGCTATCGGGACCAAGTTTGTCGCTAACGGGGGGTTTCCGCGCAATAAAAACTATATATTTGCAATGTGGACAGTGAGAGAATCCAACGATACCAAAATCGTCGATATCGGAGAGGCGGAGGTAATATAGAAAATTACCCAAAGTGAGTGTTAACAGTGTGTATATTTTATATTATTATACTTTGTTGTTCGGCGCCGCGGTTCCCCAATGGCAGTGTTTTGTGACATGTCAATGGCAGTTGCTCCACAGCCAACCTCTTATTTTATGATGCTCTTGCTTTGAATGGGAATGCCTTGCGAAGATTTTAGAAGTTCTTTCAATAATAGGATAATATTTGTCATATTCTGATTTTCATATTTCGCAATGGGCTGATGCTCTTTTTATACAGATTGCCGAAATTCATTTATTTGCATCTCCTGTATTTTGTTTTTGCATAAATTCCGGTAACTTTATATTCAAATTAATGTTGTTTTCAGCTCGAATGCTTCTTGTGAATTGGCTGTAACGAAAATAAATGTTGAACTACACTGAAGTTATTCTGAAATCCTTGAATTAGGATTGAACCAACATACTGCGTCTAACAACAGTTTTTAGGAACTAACATTCTTATTGTAATTTTTTTTTTTAATTACATATATTTTCCAAGAACTAGCATTATTACTGAAAGTGAAGTATAACATAAAATTACTTTTCTCTTCTAGAGTTTAGGACCAATTTTTTTTTTGGGGGGGGAATAAAAGGCACTTGGATAGAGTTATTTGTGATATCTAAAAATAAGTACTCTTATTGTATTATAGTCACCGTTATTCGATCTTAGAGAGAGAGGGGGGAGTGGAGAGAGAGGGAGAGAGAGAGAGAGAGAGTTAGGTGGAGAGGGAGAGAGAGATAGAGAGACAGAGAGAGAATGCGAACCACAGCTCCAGAACATGAGGTATATCTTTACTTCTGTATCCTTAACTCCTGAAGTATATGCATTCACAAGTATAGTGAAGGAACCGCATATGCCAGACTAAGGCAAATGGGGTAAGTGATTGTGTCGAGTGCTCCATCTTTCGCGTCGGAGGCCACCTTCTTTTACACAAGATAACCTAAAGGAACACTCTCCCTCTCCCGCATTCTCTCCCTCTCCCTCACTCTCTTCCTCTCACTCTCTCCCTTTCCCTCATTCTCTCCCTCTCCCTTTCCCTCATTCTCTCCCTCTCTCTCACTCTCTCCCTCTCCCTCTCCCTCACTCTCTTCCTCTCACTCTCTCCCTTTCCCTCATTCTCTCCCTCTCCCTTTCCCTCATTCTCTCCCTCTCTCTCACTCTCTCCCTTTCCCTCATTCTCTCCCTCTCTCTCACTCACTCTTCCTCTGTCCCACTCTCTCCCTCTCCCTCTCCCTCACTCTCTCCCTTTCCCTCATTCTCTCCCTCTCCCTCACTCTCTCCCTTTCCCTCATTCTCTCCCTCTCCCTCACTCTCTCCCTTTCCCTCATTCCCTCTTCTCTCCCTCTCCTCACTCTCTCCCTTTCCCTCATTCTCTCCCTCTCCCTCACTCTCTCCCTTTCCCTCATTCTCTCCCTCTCCCTCACTCTCTCCCTTTCCCTCATTCTCTCCCTCTCCCTCACTCTCTCCCTTTCCCTCATTCTCTCCCTCTCCCTCACTCTCTCCCTTTCCCTCATTCTCTCCCTCTCTCTCACTCACTCTCCCTTTCCCTCTTCTCTCCCTCTCTCACTCTCTCTTCCTCATTCTCTCCCTCTCCTCACTCTCTCCCTTTCCCTCATTCTCCCTCCTCCTCCTCTCTCCCTTTCCTCATTCTCTTCCTTTCCCTTCCTCTCTCTCCTTCCTCATTCTTCCTCTCTCCCTCACTCTTCCTTTCCCTCTTCTTCCTTCCATTCTTCCCTTTCCCCATTTCCCTTCCTCACTCTCTCCCTTTCCTCATTCTTCTCCCTCTCCCTCACTCTCTCCCTTTCCCTCATTCTCTCCCTCTCCCTCACTCTCTCCCTTTCCCTCATTCTCTCCCTCTCTCTCCCTTTCCCTCATTCTCTCCCTCTCTCTCACTCACTCTTCCTCTGTCCCACTCTCTCCCTCTCCCTCTCCCTCACTCGCTCACAGGCACTCTATTCCCCAGGCCGACTGCCCCGACGAGAGCGACGAGAACCACTGCGAGCTGATGACCATCCCCGAAAGCTACAGACGCCACATTCCCCCGAGGTCCTCCCAGAATGACGCCGCCTACCCCGTGAGCCTCCACGTGTCCGTCCTCGCCCTCGAGATCATCACGGACAAGATGGAGATCGTGATGGACTTCGAGGTGACGCTCCAGTGGCTGGATCGCCGCCTCGTCTTCAGCGACTTGAACGAAGACAGCGTGATCAATGCCCTCCGCTTGGATCATCTGAATAGGCTGTGGATCCCCGAAGTTTGTTGATTCTTTAGAAAGTTGTTTTCGAGAAAAAATATGATTTGAGTTATAAACACTGTACTTGATTTATACCAGTCAAATGAGGGACCAACAATCATTACGAATTCAATCTGTTTACGTGAAAGAAAGCAGCGAAGACTTGAATATACCGTGCTTGATCCATATCAAATCTTGCAAGTTCGTTGTCATTTTCCAAAGTCTAATTATGGGTCTGCGACAAATATTGTTCTCACTTAAGTTAAGAGAGGAAAAAAAATAGTAACAAATAATATACAACAGGTCTTACGCAGTCAGTTGTTTTTATTCAAGGTCTATTTAGGGGCGTGCAACAGTTACTTACTGTATGTATTAAAGAACCACCCGCTCCAGGTATCCTTCGCCAACGCCAAGGGAAATGCCCACACCCTGATCGACGGGGAGACCGACGGCAGCATCCTTCGCTGGGGAGAACCTAGATCCGGCGACTCCACCTACAGTAGGGAAGGTCAGTAGCAATCCCTTCCAGGTCAATCGAGACTTTCAAAATCCCGAACTTGTGAAAATATTACATTCAGCTTTTGGGCGATCGTGTTTTGTTTCTCTTCCTTCGCAGTATACTTCTTCACGGGCGCTGAAAACCCCATCCAGCTGAAGAGGAAATATTCGGCGACGTACAGCTGCAGCCTCAATCTTGCGCTCTACCCCTTCGATACTCAGGTCGTTGGAAGGGAGAGGGAGTGGAGAGAGAGAGAGAGAGAGAGAGAGAGAGAGAGAGAGAGAGAGAGAGAGAGAGAGAGAGAGAGAGAGAGAGAGTGGGGGAGAAGGAGAGAGAGAGAGAGAGAGAGGTGGGGGAGAGGGAGAGGGAGAGGGAGAGGGAGAGGGAGAGGGAGAGGGAGAGGGAGAGGGAGAGGGAGAGGGAGAGGGAGAGGGAGAGAGAGAGAGAGAGAGAGAGAGAGAGAGAGAGAGAGAGAGAGAGAGAGAGAGAGGGAGGGAGAGAGAGAGAGAGAGGGAGGGAGAGAGAGAGAGAGAGAGAGAGAGAGAGAGAGAGGTGTGATTACAACGTAGAAAGAGAGAGAGAGAAGGTGAGACAAAGTAAAGCTAGTAATTTAAACCTGAAATATATCTTAAACAAGAGAGAGAGAGAATGGGGGAGGGGGAGACAGAGAGAGGTGCGATTACAACGTAGAGAGAGAGAGAAGGTGAGACAAAGAAAAGCTACTAATTTAAACCTGAAAGTTTTCTTAAACAAGAAGCCACTCATTATACATGAACCTGCCTTGTTGAAAAACGTCACTCCTCACAGGTTTGCTCCTTTGACTTCGTGCTGACGTCAGCGAGGAAGGAAAAACTGGAACTCGTAGCGGCCGAGCAGGACCTCGGGGTGCGGTACGAAGGAGAGTGGCAGCTCATGGAGTACACGATCGAACACTTCTCCATGTTAGACAAAAATCACTCTAAATACAGCCAGAAAGAGGTGCGTCCGTAAAATAAGTCTTACTTTTTTTGGAAAATACATTCACGTTAAAGCTGATAGTCAATGGGTAAGTAAATGGATGAATAAAGTTTAAAGGAAACTGTCAAATATGTTTCGAATTCCGTTCTCGAACACAAAGAATGTGACAAATGGTTTCGAAACTTCATTCACGATAGGCCTACACGACTTTTCCGGAGACTGTACTTATGCATAGACCCCCTGCTAATCCTTCCATTATAACCGCAATTACCCATATCGATTGTACATTCCTACAAACACTATTCATATCACTTCCGAACAGGTGGTGGTTCAGTTCCGAAGGCGCTAACCCCAAATATAATACACAAACAAACAAAAAAGGACACTATAAATGTACAAAGGAATAAGCACCAACACCTATAATAATCCAGCCCTGATTTCTCGACGTCTTCGCCCGGCGGTAATCCAAAATAAATACACAATAAAAATGAATAAACATAAATACACAAAGAAATAAACACCAACACTTACATACTAATCCATCCCTGAATTATAGACTTCGCCTCCGAAGGCGCTACCCCCGAATACGATACACACTCAAACAAAAAAGGACAATATAAATACACAAAGAAACACCAACACTCACACAATAATCGCAGACTGATTTCTCGCCCTCTTCGCCAGGTGGTGGTCCGCTTCCGGAGGCGCTACGGGTTCGCCATCCTCACCGTCTACACGCCGTCCACCTTCTTCGTCTGCATCGCTTACCTCACCACCTTCTTCCCCGTCTCGAATTTGCAGGTTCATTCTGTATCCACTTTTCTTTTTTCTCTCTTCTCTTCATTTTAATTATTCGTTATGTGGAGTAAAGGATCACTATCGTTCTAATTATAATCATTATCATAATCACTTAATCACCAATTGATTATCACAATAGTGTTGCCTGCGGGATCTTAATAGCCAATGTAAATAGATCAATAGTGAATATATAAATGAATGACGCATGATTTCATGCTCCAATATAAGTGATTAGTATTCGGGTATCACATCTACATCAGAATTCTACTTAGATTTTGCAAAGATTTGTGAATTGCATGTTCTGTGTTTTGGTCTTTTCATCCATACTTTTTTCCGTTTTTCATAAGTTCTGTGAGTGTGTGTGTGTGTGTGTGTGTATGTGTATGTGTGTGTGTTGTTTCAATACGAGAGAAGAACTAAGCTTAGATGGTCCCGTTTGCTAAATTTTAAATTGTCGTATAACTTTTTTAATTGATGCACATTTTGGCACACTTTTTTTTACTGTTCCATGTTTCCATAGTTTTGTTTGGGAAACTAAACTTCTTGACATCTTTTAACTTTTTGTTGTGTCCTTTCGTCCTTCCTGTGTTCAAGATTATAAGGCCATCTTTGTCCAACTTCACTCTTCCTGTTATATAGTTGAACAGCATAATCATGTCCCCCTTTTCCTTTTTTCGTCCAAAGTAGTAATTTCTAATTTCTATAGCCTACTTTCGTAGCTCATATCTCTCAGAATAGTGTCAATCTTGTAGCCGCTCTTTGTGCTCTTCCTAATTCGTCTATATCGTTTTTCTTTTTAAAGTGTGGACTCCATACCACCGTACTCTAGACTAGGTCTTATGATTGCTGTAATGATCTTCTTTACCATATTTTCGTCCACATACACGAATGCCCTCTTCATGTTGGCAATTAGTCCTGGCATTTTATGGACCTTCTTCATTTATATGATCATTTGGGCCAAGGCTTCTGTTTATGATTATCCCAAGATCTTTTTCCCTGTCAGATGTGTTTAATATTGTCTCTCCTAATCTATATTGAAATAGTGGGCGATTTTTACTTCCTCCGCATTTATTGGTGTTGAATTCTATTTTCTAAGAACAACTCCACGAGAATAAGTTCACGGTGTCCTTTGGAGACATTGGCATGAGACGTTGTCTATCATCCCTTTTTTGCATCTTCGCGTTGTCTGCAAACATATTCAGATAACTACCTGGGCATATGTTTGACGCTAAATCGTTGATGAGAATAATAAACATGATCGGCGCCAACACCGATCCTTGTGGCACTCCGCTGGTTACTCGCCGCCATGTAGAATGCTTCCCTCTAAATACTGTGCTCATCTGCCTTTCATGAAGTCTTTCATCCATTCGAGGAGTTAGCCTTTCACTCTATGTAGGTACGCTAATTTCCATAGTAGTCTTCTGTGAGACACCTTATCAAAAGCCTTTTTGAAGCCCAAGTACACACAATCCACCCAGCCGCCTCTTTCTTGTAATATTTCAGATACTCTATCATAAAAACAGATTTGGTAAAACCAAATTGTTCAGTTGATATCATTTCGTGTTTTTCAATTACTCCAACAATAAGGGAGTACATAGTACGTGTGTGTGTGTGTGTGTTCTCGCTTGCTTATGCGTATTATTTGCTTAGGTCCGTGTGATCATCGCGCTGACGGCCATGCTGGTGCTGACGACCCTGCTGAACCAGGTGTCAGCGCAGCTCCCGAGGAACTCCTACTTCAAAGCCCTCGACATGTGGATGTTCGGCGCCATAGGACTCATCTTCTCCATCCTCATCCTGCAGACCGTGGTGGATGTCGTTCATAGGAAGGCGCAGGAGAACGTTACAAAGGTACGGAGCCACTTCATTTTAGTTTTTTTCATTATTTTTCATGATTTTACCTCTATTTTTGTAGAGGGAGGACTGCGTTTTAACGAATGTATTATATTCTTAAGTCTGTTGAATTTAATCGGATTCTCTTGTAAAAGACTTATTTGCATTAATGATTTTATTTTTATTTAGTTTTGTAGTGGGAGAAATGTGTTTTACCATATTTTAAAATTGTTAAATTCAATTGGATTCTTTTGAAAAAGAATAAGCTAATGAATAAGACATAAATACATGAATATGTATACACTAAACATCATTAATAATATTATTAGACCTACAATACGCTTTTGAATATAATCAAATTGCAGTTATTCTCACAGGTTGTTCCAGCGTCAGAGAAAAATGTCGTTCAGTTCGTGTCCGAAAATCCCAATACGGAGCAACGTGCAGTCAGGATGTTGAAGTACATGCAGATTATATTTCCTCTTCTCATGGGAGTACTAGTGTTAATATACTCTATTTACCTCATTAGTGCCGTCAAATAAGGTTCTTAATTAGAGGAGTATCCCATGCCATGTTCTCTATCATAGAAAACGTTGATGTAATTTGAGGTATAACTGACCTGTTTGTAATTTTCTACATTATATGTTTACCAACACATTTTTTGCGCTGATATCTCACACATTTTTTCTTGGTTACATAGATTGTTCAACAGTGTAGAAGAAATAGCATCAATTAATGTAGTCCGACTTTAGAATTGATATTTATCATAACTGATATTACTGTCTGAATGACAACAATGAAGATATATCTGATAATTGTAATGACTAAAGTTAATAATAATAACCGTAAGATTATTATCATTAGCATTTTCAATATTATCCTATTTCTTATCATTGTAATTGCTATTATCCTATAAATAAACACTGATGAGGTATCAGTATCAATGAAACAAATACGATATGACTACTAATAATGATAGAAGAGATAATAAAACAACATTCGCTGTAAAACCTGCGGTGATTATGAAGTCAGTAACAGTAATATTAGTGATCTTAATAGTGATTATAGGAAAACAGTTAAGATATGCCATAATAATAGTAATACTAAACATAATGAACAGATTATATTATATTATATTACCGATACAGATAGTCGCGATGACAAACAATGAAAATAAGAAAAATTATATGAACAAGATTTCTGGTCCTTTTATCATACCGTTATTGTTATCATCATGTTTATGGAGATCGTTATCATCAATGGTTATCATTTCAATATCATATTCATCATTGCTGTTATAATTATGTCCATCATCACCATCACGATGATAGTGATACTGATAATAATGATATAATGATGTTGATAATAATAGTGATGCGACTACTAATAACAATGGTTATCATTATTTTTTATTATTATTATCATCTTTATCATTATTTTTATTATTATTATTATTATCGTGATTATGATAACGAATAAACAATATTGACACTAATGGTTATTATCACTATTATTAGTAGTGTAAATGATAATGATGAGAAGGATACCAATAATGACTAGAAGCACTCAGAGAGCGCATAACTCCGCCAAGGCAATAGGGTCACTGATGCAATAAGAAATATTCACACTCGAAGAACTGCACAAACAAGTGGCGTCCGCGTTTCCCAATCTCGCAATGCTAACGAATCCTTTTAAAAGATCCTGGATCACCAACATTAATTAATGGCATTTAAGTTGGGCGAAGACACACCTCTGGTAAAAAATTGATAAAAATGTGTTCCTAAAATTTTTAGTTATCCTGCTAACCAATGAACTAACTAATCAATACTATCAAAAACATAACCTTGGCGGAAGTAATAATGATAATAATATTAGTAATATCAGTAATAATATCAGTTATTTCATAGTTATGGTTATAGTTATTATATGAAAAATATGATAACGCTAATAAAGATTATAATTGGTATTTGGATGAGAAACCAACATTGTGGAAAAAGTAAGAAAAATCACGTATAATAATTTTCTACCGTTTTTTTTTTTATGTAGTAGAGTGTTTATCATAGAGTACGTATACATATAACACGCCAATGGTAAATTTATAAATCATGGTATTCGTAAATCAAACCAGATCCGAATCACATTTCAATTATTGTAGATAAAGGTTTTCATCAAAAATACACTGATTCGTTTTATGTTGAACCATTAACTTTGGATATGAAGCGATGGAGGCACTATGTCGTCAGTTCTGTGATATCAAGGATATAATAACGATGACAATGATAATGATAATAATTGTAATGATGCCAATGACTAGTAATAGAAATAATAATAATGATAATGATAGTACTGATAATAATAATGGGACCTAAGTTGGGGCTAAGACACAACCAGGTAAAAACATCATAAAAATCTGTTCATAACTTTTTGAGTCATCCTGCTAACTACCTAACCAACAAAATAACCAACAGTATAAAAAGTAACCTCTCTGGTGGAGGTAATTATTTCAAATATACAGTCTCGCTTTTCGCCAGTCAGTGTGTACTTCTAACCTCATCCGGGACACGAATTCGAACATTTTTGTTTCTCCCTTTCGTGCCTTCAGTGGTTCTCCCTTTCTCCTTTCCATTGTGTCTCCCTTTTGTACCTTCAATGTTTCTCTCTCCCTTTCCTTTTTGCTCATTTTCATTATTTCTCCCTTTCTCCCCTTCATTGTTTCTCTCTGTCCCTCTTCCATTATCTCTCCCTTTCCTTGTTTCTCCTTTTCTCACTTTCATTATTTCTCCCTTTCTCACTTTCATTATTTTTCCCTTTCTCACTTTCATTATTTCTCCCTTTCCCACTTTCATTATTTCTCCCTTTCTCACTTTCATTATTTCTCCTTTTCTCACTTTCATTATTTCTCCATGTCCCCCTTTCATTGCTTCTCCCTTTCATAGTTTCACCCTTTCTCCCTGTCTTTCCTTATTTATCCCTTTCGTGTCATCACTGTTTCTCCTCTCCATTTCATTGTGTCTCCCTTTCGCACTTTCAATGTTTATCCCTCTCTACCTTTCCTTGTTTCTCCTTTTCTCGCTTTCATTATTTCTCCCTCTCTCCTTTTCTCCCTTTCTCCCCTTCCTTGTTTCTCTTTTCAGTGTCTCTCTCTTTCATCATTTCTCCCTTTTGTACCTTCAATGTTTCTCCGTCTCCCCCTTTCCTTATTTCTCCTTTTCTCCCTTTCTCATTTTCATTATTTCTCCCTCTCTCCTTTTCTCTCTTTCTTCCCTTCATTATTTCTCCCTCTCTCCCCTTCATTGATTCTCTCTGCCCCCCTTCCATTGTTTCCCCCATTCATCGTTTCGCCCTATATCCCTTTCCTCGTGTCTCCCATTCGTGCCTTCAGTGTTTCTCTTTCATTGTTTCTCCCCATCGTACCGTCAATGTTTCTCCCTCTCTCCCTTTCCTTGTTTCTCCTTTTCTCCCTTTCATTATTTCTCCTTTTTTCCCTTTGTCCCTTCATTGTTTTTCTCTGTCCCCCTTCCATTGTTTCCCCCATTCATAGTCTCACCCTTTCTCTCTTTCCTACTTTCTCCCTTTCGTGCCTTCAGTATTTCTCTCTCTCCCTTTCGTACCTTCAATATTTCTCCGTCTCTCCCTTTCCTTATTTCTCCTCTTCTCCCCTTCATTGTTTCTCTCTGCCCCCCTTCCATTGTTTCCCCCTCTCACAGTCTCACCCTTTCTCCCTTTCCTACTTTCTCCCTTCCGTGCCTTCAGTGCTAGTCACATCCGAGGTGAGTACCCACGCCGCTGACCCATGACTCATGAGCTGATTACCTTTCCGTTTCTCCTGTGATTCACCGGGTCGTGCAGGTGCTTTTGTCTCACCGCGGCCTTGCTTTGTCCTCTTGTGAAGGAGAGGAACTTGTGCGCGCGAGGGTTGGAATAGGGTGGAAAGTGTTTGGTGTAGACATAGGTGGATAGATGGATGGTTGGATGGTGGGTGGATGGATAGACTGATGGGTAGGTAGATAGATAGACAGACAGACAGATACATACATACATACATATATATATGCATATGTATATACATACATTTGTACAGAGATAGTTTATATACATCCACACACACACACACACACATATATGTATATATATATATATATATATATATATATATATATATATATATATATATATATATATATATATATATATATATATATATATATATATATATATATATATATATATATATATATATATATATATATATATATATATATATGCGTGTGTGCCTGTGTGTGTAGACGAGTCATTTTTTTCTTTTTTTCTTCTCCTTTTTCCTCGTCCTCTTCTACCTCTTTCCTTTTTCCCTTTTTTAGGTTTGCTTGATCTTTAATCTATTCCTTACGAAAATATGAATGACTTAGCATCTTTCTGGATTACATAGCACTTTTAAAAACAGTTCCATTTCCTGCATTATTCCTTGTTTCGTCAAAATTGCCTTTTTATTTCATTTCTTCCAGTGATTTCAACTCCGGTTTTAATGTTTTATTTGGTTTGTTTAGTTTTACTTTCAAATCAATTTTTAATTCATCGTTTAGTTTCTTCTTAATATTTAATGTTTTTTCCTTGTTTCCTCGCACCGCTTTATCCTTTCTTTCTCGTGTCCTTAGCTTTATCACTGTTTCTCTTATTACTAGTTTAATAATTTCATCCTCATGTGCCAAAATTTATCATTCCTTCCTTGTATTCCTGGCTTTATCACTTCTTTCTCGTATACATACATTTATTATCTCTTCCTTGTGTACCAAACTTTATAATTTCTTCGTGTACCGAAGGTTATCACTTCTTCCTCGTGTTCTCAGCTTTATCATCTCTTCCTCGCATTCCAAGATTTAGAATTTCTTTCTCATATTCCTACCTTTATCATTTCTTCCTCGTGTACCAGTATTTATCATTTCTTCCTTCTGTGCTGATTTTTATCATTTTTTCCTCGTGTACCAAACTTTATCACTTCTTTCCCGTGTACCAAATTTACCATTGCTTTCTCGTGTACCGAACTTTATCATTCCTTCGTCGTGTACCTAGCTTTACCATTTCTTCGTGTGCCAAAATTTATCATTTCTTCCTTGTGTTCCTAGCTTTATCATTCCTTCCTTGCTTACCAAACTTTATGATCTATTCCTCGTGAACCTAGCTTTATTCTTTCTTTCTCGTGTACCAAACCTTTTAATTTCTTCCTATTCCACTCACTTTGTCGTATCCCCCCCTCTTTATCATATTTTCTTCGCGTACCTCGCTTTAATACCTAGGAGACTTCGTCGTGCCATGCCTTCCTCGTACATGAGTCACATTCCATCTCCCATATATACCCCCATTCTTATATCCCGTTATATCCAAAGGCAGCCTTCCTCCTTGCCCCCTCACCCCCTCCCCTCTCTCCACCTATCCTCCCCCCAAACCCTCACATTAAAACAAGCGGCAATCGTGTCATTCATAATTTTCTCTCTTTCTATTTGTAATTCCCATTCAGAAAAAAATAAAGTTTTCATTGAGAGAATGACTCCACCGTTCCTCCCCTTCGGAAATACTCTCCAACGATACGAAAGTGAAAGAGGAACGAAGAGGGAAGTGAGAGGGGGGAAATAAGACAAAAAAAGAGTAAATATACATCCAGGGTTTTGTTCGCTTCCAACTACCAATTAGGCCTCACAAACCCACGTGCGACACCGCCATTCATCAGTATATACGGCGGCCATTTAGAATTGCCTTCTAAGGGAGAAGTGATGAAAGGCGTAAACAGAAATGATGATAGGTGCAAGAGGAAGATTTGATAAAAAAAAAAAAAAAGGCGTACGAGGGAGATATGATAAAACGAGGAAACAATCAAACAAATAAATGAGAAGTAAAAGGAAGGAAAGATAATATCGAGCTGTATGAGGAAGAAATAAAAGAAATGTACCAAAGGCTGCAATAAAAAATGGTAAAACAAGCTGTACGAGGATGTAGTAAACGACATGTACAAGGAAGAAATGATAAAACGAGAGAAAAGTGTACAAGGAAGGGGATACGACAATAACGCATTCTGTCTCATCCTTTGTACACATATTTCAATAATCCATATTTGCTCTTGTATTCGCTAATTATTTTCGTTCTGTGAATAGGTCTAGCGTCATTTTCATTTCATTTTAAAGGTAATAAAAGTATATAAATAAAGTGTGAATGAATGTGACATTAAAAATTTAAAGAATGAGGCAAAATTGTTTCTGACGACCCAAGAAATTTGAAAATAGATTAAGATTTATTATAAATTCATGAAAGTGTCGTAAACAAACACGAGATAGAAAATGCCGATAAGAAAAACAATGATATCGATATAAGATACATAGATTAAGTCATGAATAAAACATGTTGGCGAAGATAAAAAGTGATGTTAATGAAACAGACTGTCTGTGACTAGGATCATCTGCATACTCACAGTAAGAGTGTAAGGGAAGTAGGGACGTCTGTACCCCACTTACACCCATTCTCTTGCCCCGGAAACCACAGGGCATGACTCCCCACGCCCGTGCTGGGTGAAAGAGGAGGAAATAGTTTGACTTTCTAATAGAGAAAAATGAAAATCAAATCTTAAAGGAACGGTATTGCTCACTTGGTCTTGATTTTCCGGGTTTGTAAAGGTATTTCCACAGGTTATTTTCACGAGAA
>NC_091587.1:21990876-21993376 GCF_042767895.1 Penaeus vannamei | reverse complement strand
TGTGTGTGTGTGTGTGTGTGTGTGTGTGTGTGTGTGTGTAAATATATATATATATATATATATATATATATATATATATATATATATATATCCATACATACCAACACACGTCCGTACGTACACACGCATACATACATATGTCTGTATATGTACATACACCAATAGATACATGCATACATGCATGGATACATACATACATACATATACATATATACCTACACACATATGTGTATATATATATATATATATATATATATATATATATATATATTAATGTATACAATAGTATTCTTTATTTGTTTATTTTATATGTATATATATAGTCACAGACACAAACACACACCCACACATACAGTTATATATGTATATATATGTATGTGTGAGTGTGTATTTGTGTATTTGTATATATATACATATATATATATGTATGTATGTATATATGTATGTATATATGTATATATATACATGTATATATATATATATTTATATATATATACACACATACATACATGTATATATATATATATATATATATATATATATATATATATATATATATATATATATATACATACAAACACATAGCTATACATATATATTTACATTTACATTCACATTCACATATTCATATATATGCCTATGCATACGCATGGACATACATACATATGATATTCTACGTACCGTTACGATTTTGCATCAGCAATTACCACGCAACGCCACAGGCAGTCAAGGTAACACTCCGGCCTTGGCAATGACACCTTACACAGACACGACCCTAAAAAGCATCTACAAAATACAAATAGGAAACAGCGCAGGCCTTATCCACCTCAAGGGTTTGAGGAATGCGTGGAGGTCGAGCGAGCCGCCTCTTTCCCCCAGAGTAATGATGTTTCCAGTAGCAAGATAGGTTAGATAAGGTTAGAAATGCGGTCACGCGAGGCAAGATGCGTCAGGATAAGATTTCTGGGATAAATCACCGTATCCCGGGTCCTAGCATGAGGATAAGGGTTTGAATGAGGGCAGCGTAGCCTGGGGCACAGGGTTGGCATTTTCTATAGGAAGTTCTCGATTTCTGGATAGGTTTGTTGGGTATCTCATATAATTTTGGTTTTATTGTTGTTTTGTAGACATATAGCATGGCAATAATCCCGTGTTTGGTTGTGTATCAGTATGGATTACGTGACCACGAAATAAGGGGCATAATCCTGGGTTTAGGATGTAGGGCACGGTGGAATATAGATGTACACACGTGCGGGATAGGCCTACCCAATTATATGGGACAATCTAAACAGTCGGGAACTAGGGAATCCGCACTCACCGTTACGTCAGCCCCGTGGTATGAATGAGATTTGATTGGGATAACAATATAAACACGTGATTTATTAAATGAAACATGACATTAAGTACAGTGTGGTCAGTATATTATTCTTTACACTCTTACGTAACACAATCATGTTTAATGCAGTAATGTGTTTCCCTTGTCCAGCTATTGCTCTAGAAATGACAAAGAGAATAACAAAGACAATATTATTTAAATGCCGTGTTTGTTGTTGTAGACACCCTGTGTAATGGGAAATACGCCATTTATTTCCGGTAGTCTAACTTTATTTGTTTATTTGTTTATGTATTTATTTAATTTAGATGTGGTCTGGAGTGTTAACCATGAATGTTTCGATTTTCATTCGCATTATTCATAATGTTCATAAATCACAGCAATCAGTTAATGGAGAATTTAGTAAAGCAGAGATGAAAATATGTCTTGAGTTATCACAATTTCGTGCATAAATGTGTGTCTTTGTGTTTGTGTATGTGTGTGCGTGTGTGTGTGCGTGTGTGTGTGTGCGTGTGTGTGTGTGTGTGTGTGTATGTGTGTGCGTGTGCGTGTGCGTGTGCGTGTGTGTGTGTGTGTGTGTGTGCGTGTGCGTGTGCGTGTGTGTGGTGTGCGCATGTGAGTGTTTAAGTGATTGAATGAATAAATACGTGAGTGAATATACTTGTACGTATGTAGGTATATTCACGAGCACGCATTTTTATTTACATTTTTTGAAAAGAGGATCTACCCATAATTCCGACAGGTAGTTTGACGAAGAATAAATACAGAATAATTATATCACACCAAAATAAAGATAAGATGGCACACGAACTGAAATTTTACCGTCGAATCGAATATTTACGCCACAGTTAAAGTGGGTTAGTTATAACGGCTTAAACAGGTGCCCGGGTTAGTTGCACCGAGATCCAAGTTTTGCATTTATTTTCGTCAGTACAATTTCCTTTTGGATTTGGCGTTTTATATCGTGCGTTATCTTATTGATGTGTGTTTGTTCCAATTGTTCTTTGTTTGGTAATGTATGTGAAGAGGTTTATATAATTCGGAAACGAGTTAAAACGGTTGGGACTTTTTGTGTGAGAATAAAGTCCAATTTGATAAGATGTGAATGCTAAATATTGACATTAATTCTCTTACAATCATACAGGCTCTGCATATTTTCTTCGGTTC
>NC_091587.1:21959135-21969135 GCF_042767895.1 Penaeus vannamei | reverse complement strand
TTACAATGGGCATTCATAGTTGACTAGTCCTGTTTTACATTTGTAGCACCCTTGGTTTACAGTGGGCATTCGTTGTATCCGTGTTTTACAATGGGCATTCATAGTAGACTATTCCTGTTTTACAATGGGCATTCGTTGTATCCGTGTTTTACAGTGGGCATTCATAGTAGACTATTCCTGTTTTACAATGGGCATTCGTTGTATCCCTGTTTTACATTTGACATTCATAGTAGTCTTGCTCTACAATGGATATTCGTGGAAGTCTTATTTACGCTGGACATTCATAGTGCCTCTGTTTATAATGGGCATTCAGAGTAGTTGTTTTACAATGGGCATTCGTAGTATCCGTTTAACAACGGGCATTTGTTGTATCCCTGTTTTTCAATTGGCATTCATAGTAGTATTGCTCTACAACGGGCATTCGTGGAAGTCTTGTTTACAATAGACATTCATAGTAGCTCTGTTTATAATGGGCATTCAAAGTAGCCCTGAATTACAATGGGCATTCGTAGAAGCCCTGCTTACAGTGGCACATTCATAGTAGCTTTGTTTATAATGGGCATTCGTAGTATCCCTGTCTTACAATGGCCATTCATAATAGCCCTGTTCTGCGACGGACATCCGTAGTAGGCTTGTTTGCATAATATAATGACCCAGAAACCACACGCATGGGCCTACTTGCTAGTCGTGTCACGGGTTCATAATCGCCGCCATGACAGGCCATACATTCCCCGAAGCTCTCCGCTGGACTCCCACTTTGGTCAGCTGGAATCGCGCGTTTGTCATTCAGAGATCCAGATGGGGACCGTTAGGTGGAGTCTAGTTTCTTTTTCTCTGTCTTTCCTCTTCTCTTCCTTTTTTTCCTTTACTATCGCTCTCTTTGCGTTTGTCTCTTCTTCTCTCTTTCTATCTCTCTTTTCATTATAAGTTCCCTTTTCTTTCTTTTCAATTTCTCTCCTTTCCCCCTTTCCCATCTTCTTATCCTCTTCTTACCTCTTCCCTCCATCTCCTCTCCCTCCCTCCCTCTCTTCCTTCCTCTCCCTTCCTCTCCCTCTCCCTCTCCTCTCCCTCTCCCTCTCCCTCTCCCTCTCCCTCTCCTCTCCCTCTCCCTCTTCCCTCTCTCTCTCTCTCTCTCTCTCTCTCTCTCTCTCTGTTGTCTCTCTCTCTCTCTCTCTCTCTCTCTCTCTCTCTCTCTCTCTCTTTCCTTTTCAACCATCGCTTTTATCTTCCCCCATCACTGATCACTATTTACCGAGCATTGGAATCGCTCTGGGCCCTCCGCCATTCCCTTTGCTTTTTCTTTTTTTTTAAGTCCGATTTTTTTTATTTTATACAAAAAGACGGTCTCTTGGGGACAAAGTATTGTTAAATCGTATCACATTTTGTTATCCTAAATTGCCACGTAAGTAGTGGAAACAAGCATAACAGTATGACATTTATTTTTCTTTTTTATTTTAGTTTTAGGATTTACACACCATTTTACGGTTTTCTTCACCCAAAAAAGGGTTTGATTGTGATATTTTGTCTGCGAATGGGGTTTAAAATGACGATGTGTGATGTCAGACGATGTTTGTGATGTAACTGTAATCTCTGTTGGACTTTTTTATATATATATGATGCAGAACAGATCGAAATATTTGGGGGGTTTGAGAGTTCCTCTCTTTATTTATTTTTTTTTCTCTATCTGTCTAATGAGCTATCTATCTATCTTATATCTATCTATCCCTTTGTCTCTCCTCCCTCCCCTTTCCCCCTTTCTCTCTCTCTCCTATCTATCTATATATATCTATCTATTCATCTTCTTTCTCCCCCCTTTTCCCTCCTCTCTTCTCTCTCTCTCTCTCTCTCTCTCTCTCTCTCTCTCTCTCTCTCTCTCTCTCTCTCTCTCTCTCTCTCTCTCCTCTCTCAGTACTGCAATAGAGTAGTAAATAGGTCGATAAACATCTTGATAAACACATAAGCAGTCGGATACATAAATAAGCAAATAGCGAAGAGCTTATGCACTGATAGGTGGGGGGTTACTTACACGCCGGGAACAGTCAGTAATTTTTTTTTTTTTTTTTTTTTTTTTTTTTTAGCACAGAATAGTAAATGTATAGATATATAGATGGATAGATAGATAGGTAGATAGACAGATAGATAGGTAAATGTGAATGTTAGTAATATATATGATAGATAGATAGATAGATAGATATACGTAGATATATGGATAGATATTTTCTCCATAGAAAATACCTTTTTACTGACGTATGCTTATTGATTTACTGTGTATATAAACACATTTTTTATTTACTTAGGGGAGACGGCATGTGTCCTATGGATCGACCTGCCATTAAATGAATAATCACTCTGGTACAGGTTGGCGAATGTCACCAACCTCCCCGCATTCGGTAAGACAATAATTCACAGGCGTCCGTATAAACACCTAAATACTGGCTCTTGGTTCGTGTTTATTTTTGCCCCCCCCCCTTTCCCCCAATCGATCAGGCCCTTAATGGCACGCGGAAGTTTCAAAAACGAGAAAGGTTCCCGGGAATCACACGAGCCGCCGGAGCCAGTTTGAGGTCTGGCCGCGTGTGGTCATCCCGGCGTGGTCTGCTGGTCATGTAGGCCGCCTCCGAGTCTTACGCTGTCCGCAGACGTCGGATTCCGGGGCTGCGTAGTCTGGTCTGGCCGTTTTGTAGACCGCCTGTACGTACGTGTTCTCGTCTGTGTTTTATGCTTTGCTGGCTTTGATACATTATGTATATCCATTCATAAAAGCAAGCATATCCCGAACGCACGAGAACACACACACTCGCGCGCCCTAATAATTATTGTATTATTTTAACAATGATAAAAATCATGATTATAATGATCATAATCATATTACAAATATGGAATTAAACACAACTCGATTTTATTCAACACTCAAAACGTTTAAAAACCAGTGCCATATTTCACCCCGGGTCAGGTGTTAAAAATGCACTGTTAATTTCAAAAATATTCCGCAAGAATGTACGGAACTTTACACGCGGAAAGGATGCCTCATCTCAAAGGGAAAACTACATTCAGTGTCTGTCTTTACGATATTCCTATAGTATGCAAATGAGGCCTATCGGAAGTCCATTAACCTGCCACAACAATGGTCTATTCTTTTGACTTCCGCAAGAATTTCTTATTTTCCCTAACCTATTCTTGAAGGGGTATGTAGGCCTATGATCTTCCTGGATGGGTTATGTGAGGTCAATTTCTTTTTTTTCTTATTTGTGAATCGTCGTTGTAGTATTTGATTGTGGTTGATGCCGTGGTATATAGTTATAGGATGTTTTAATGGTGTGAATATCCATTATGTCTATATGCAATTTATGCTGAAGTTTATAATGGCTAAATATTGGACACTTGCTGAGAGAGAGAGAGAGAGAGAGAGAGAGAGAGAGAGAGAGAGAGAGAGAGAGAGAGAGAGAGAGAGAGAGAGAGAGAGAGAGAGAGAGAGAGAGTAAGAGAGAGAGAAAGAGAGAGAGAGAGAAAGAGTGAGAGAGAGAGATATATATGTATATATATATATATATATATATATATATATATATATATATGTATATATATATATATATATATACACATATATATATAAGTACTGTTTATATATATATTATGTATTATATATATATATACATATATATATATATATATATATATATATTTATATTATATATATATATATATATATATATATATATATATATATATATATATATATATATATATATATATATATATATATATATATAATAAGGACATATATGGAGAGAGAGAGAGAGAGAGAGAGAGAGAGAGAGAAAGAGAGATAGAATATGAGGCAATATGAGACTAAGGAAAATAAAAAGAAAGGCAGACAGACAGACACCTGAGAGATAAAAATGTGGATAGAGTAAAAACGAGCGAAAATAACACTAAATATTCCAAGCAACAGGCACGCCAAGAGAGACGGACCGAAAGCGATAGGTAATGAGAGAAACACCGCGAGAGAACCCCCTCCCCCCCTCCCCCCTCCCCGCTCTGTAGGGTGAAAATGGACTGTCGGAGGCTTTCTAACCGCGGCGCTGCGAATGCATGCGCGCCTTTGACACGGAAGTAAGGAAACAGCACGCACACCTAGGGGAATTATTGCTTAGAGATGCACACATAGATGTATGTGTGTATGTGTGTGCATGTTTTTACGTATGTACGTATGTATATGTTCATTTTAATCTATGCACGCACGCACGCGCACAAGCACGTACACACGCACACGCACGCACGCACGCACGCACGCACGCACACACACACACACACACACACACACACACACACACACACACACACACACACACACACACACACACACACACACACACACACACACACACACGCACACGCACACGCACACACACACACATGCGCATAAATACTGTGTATGCTGAATATGCATCATGCAGTAACATCAAGGATTTAATCGAGCGTATATTATTGTGCACAGACATCTGACAAATTAATTCCACGAACGCTTCAGTCTATCCTCAAACTAACTCACCCCCAGAGAGTCACAAAACACGATATTTACTCACTCATCCAACTCATTCATCAATAGATAATAGAGATCTCTGGAAATGAATGAGTGGTGACAGCAGGTTGGCCCCCCCCCCTCCACCACCATCACCCCCACCCCCTCCCCATGCGGCCGAGTGACCTGACTGGAAAAATGAGGGATGAGTGGGGGGGGGGGGGAGGAGGGATAGGAGGAGGAGGAGGGGGGGAGGGAAGAAAGGGGGGGGACACGGAGGATAATTATGGTGAAGAAGAGATTATACTGTCAGGGAAAATTACTCATCGGATGGCCCAGCGTGGAGGCATAGGAGGGAAAAAGGGAGGGGAGGGGAGGAGAGGGGGGGAAAAGGGAGGGGGAAAGGGAGGGGGGAGAGGGAAGGGAAAAGGGGGGAAGGGGGAGGAGTGGAGAGGGTGAAGGAGGAGAGGTTAGGGGGAAAGGGAGGGTGTGGAGGAAGGGGGGGAGAGGGGAGGGGCGGAGGTGGGGGGTGAAGGGGGAAGAGGAGAGTGAGGGGAAAGGGGAAAGGGGAGGAGAGGAGGGAGGGGTGGAGGGGGAGAAAGGGGAGGGCGGTGGGGGGTGAAGGGGGAAGAGGAGGGGAGGGAAGGGCAAGGGAATGGGAGAGGAGGGAGGGGCAGGGGGAGGGGGGACGGAAAGGGGAAAGGGGGAGTTGAGAGAGGGGGGGGTGAAGAGGAGAGGGGAAGGGGTGGGAGGTGGGAAGAGGCGGAGGTGGAGGAAGGAGGAGGGGGAGGTAAGGGGAAAGGGGGAAGGGATTATAGAGGAGGATGAATGAACGTGGAGGGGGGAGGAGGGAAGGGGAAATAAGGATATGGGAGAGGCGCGGAGGGGGAGAGGGGAGGGAGGAGGGATGGAAGGTGGGGGAAGGAAGGCTTGGGTCCCGGCGGTCAAGATTTTTCCTCGGGTCTTTGCGGGTTCTGAGCCGAGTTTTATGAATGTGATTTGTGTGCGTGGGGAGGGGGGAGGGGGGAGGGGGGAGGGGGTGATGTGTCAGGATGAGTGATTTTTTTCTTCAGGTTTGCTTCTTTCTTTCGTTTGGAATTAAGGTTTTAGGGCTGTTAGTTTGGCTCTGCCTGTCTTTCTCTCTCTCTCTCTCTCTCTCTCTCTCTCTCTCTCTCTCTCTCTCTCTCTCTCTCTCTCTCTCTCTCTCTCTCTCTCCCAGTGTCTTCCTCCTCCCTTTTTCTCCTCTCTCCCTTTCCTCTCCCTTCTCTCTTTCTCACACACGCACATACACTCACACACACACACACACACATACACACTCACACACACACACATACACACTCACACACACACACATACACACTCACACACACACACATACACACTCACACACACACATACACACACACATACACACTCACACACACACACACTCTCTCTCTCTCTCAGATATATTTTATTTATTATTTTAAGTTGCATTATCCCACTTAGTACGCCTTTCCTTGCACAAATGCCAATGAAAACACTTTTACCGTTTTCTATGATAATTTTCGTCTACCCAGGCAACCCGATGCCACTTACGGTACAGAAATTAAGGATACACTCCTGTACACACGATTATATTGTCGGGAGACAACACATGGCGCCTTTTCACAGAAATATGATAAACTTAATGGCACCTGTCGTATGTTAATAGCACTTCCTCTCGAGGTATCCAGATGGTGCTCATACTCAGCCACCCTTGCCACCTGCACCGCCCGTGAAGTACAAAATAGATGTACATTCTTAGCTAAATACATGCACTTTTTTGTCTGTTTGTTTCCCTGTTCGGATTCCGTTTTGTTAAGTGTGAATCAAGTACTGTTTCTAGGTGTCCCGCTCTAATGATATCTCATTTTTAAATACATTTCTGTCCATGTTGATTTGTTTTTCATTTATTTGTCTGTTACGACTTTGCGCATTTTTAGCTTCATATCCGTTTATTCTTGTTTTCTTCCGTAATGCATTCCGTTTTCTAAGCGTCATGTAACTATTCTTTTTTTTGTATCTTCCACTGTAATGTCAGCAGCTGGTGTTATTTACGTAACGTAACGCTGCTGGATAGGATCTAAGGTATTTTAGCTTGTTTGTTTTTCTCCTCTTTTCCGAGAGTAAGGATTCGTTCGTTAAGTTTCTCAAGAATATTGCGATGGTTGAGGGCTTAGGGTTGTTATGGCCACTCGAATGTCGATATTTGATACCTTAAACATGTAGCTAATTAACACAAATCTATTAGTAGATTATCCTATGTGATAGACGGAAAAAAAGATCCAATCCTTTGGCCAGAAAATAGTTTCCACGAGCCAGCCCTGTAGCTTCTTGGCGGAGGGACACACTACCCAGACCTCTGCTGTCCCCTAACGGTTGTTCAGAAAACTAACGGGCTGTGATGGAAACATGTGACCGATGGGGTTAATAGAATTCGTCCAGATTATCGAGGCTTGGGGTATTATGACTTTCATCAGGGGGATATGATTTAGGGTAGATTATGATAATACCCCATTTGATACGGTATTTCTTTGCTGCAATATTTAATTATTGTCTGGAATTCTGATGTTACAGTTTCCAGTCAGCTGATTATGTGTATGATGGTGCATGATTGTGTTTTGTGCCTTCGGTGATGACTATATTCAGGGTAGGGTAAAGCTAAACGTGATTTTCTCTAGTTTTCTCAGTTATTTCAGTTATTTCAGCCACTGGGATCAGAAATAACACTCGTTTTCTATTGACGGACGTGACTGAAGGTCATTTAACTCGTCGTTATAACTGTCTCATTCCCTTTGTATTTCTGCTCTTTGCTCCCGTGTATTCTTAGAGTTTGTAATTTTTGTTTTTATGTGACGATGAACCTACATAGATGACTGCATAGGCCTACTTGAAATCGAACACTTCAGTACAAACCCTCACCTCACCGTACACAATCCATGGCATCACGCAGGAGAATGAGTACAAAATGACGCTCGAAAACATACAGTACATTTATACATAAAACTTGCTTATGTAAACAACTGTACGTATTCCTACCCCCACCTCCATGCTATGCCCCCCCCCCCCGTCGGCCTTCTCCCTTACCGCTATGACCACAACATAGGGAAGTAAAGGCAAGAAGACCTAATTGGTGTGTGTGTGTGTGTGTGTGTGTGTGTGTGTGTGTGTGTGTGCGTGTGCGTGCGTGTGCGCGTGTGTGTGTGTGTGTGTGTGTGTGTGTGTGTGTGTGTGTGTGTGTGTGTGTGTATGTGTGTGTGTGTGTGTGTGTGGCTGTCTTTGCCTGTGTATATATGTACGAGCATGCAGTGTACATGTGTGCGTGTGTGTATGCGCCCATGACTATGTACAGTACACGTGTACATGCATGTCAAGTGCCTGTGTCTATGTTTCATACACATCAACAAAACTTATTATTTGATGCTCACGATACACCAAAAACAAGAACACTGATAAACTCTAAACGAAATATGGAATGACAACGAGAACGGAAATAAAACGGAGGACGCAGCAGTATGAGGTTACCCAGCTGTGGGAGACGAAGCAGACACTGGGTGTGAATGAAACGAGTGCAGGAACGGGCCTATGTATATAAAATGAACTACAATTTTTTTATTATTTTATATATATGTATATGTACATATGTTTGTTTATGTATTTGTATGTACACACACACACACACACACACACACACACACACACACACACACACACACACACACACACACACACACACACACACACACACACACATACACACATACACACACACACACACACACACACATACACACACACACACACACACACACACACACACACACACACACACACACACACACACACACACACTCACACACACACTCACATATATGTATATGTATATGTATATATACATATTCTCCTCCTCCTACCCCCATTCTCCTTCCTTTCCTCCTTTCCCCTTCCTCCTCTCCCTTTCCTTTTCCTCCTCTTCCTTCCTTCCTCCCTCCTTCCTCCTTCTTCCTTTCCTTCCTCCTCCTCCTCCTCCTCCTCCTCCTCATTCTTCCTCTGCTTCTTCCCCTCCTTCTTTCCCCAACACGCGATCATAACCGCCACTTCCCTCAGCATCATGTCTCTCCAGCCTCCTAAAATATGCTAAGCAGGCGACCCCCCCCCTCTTTGATTAATCCTTATCTGGCGGGGGATGATTGATAAGGCGTCAGTGAAGCGTGTGAGTGGGGGCTAGGTGGCGGGGGTGGGAAAGGGGAATAGGAGGAGGGGGAGGAGAAGGGGGAATAGGAGGAGGGGATGGGGAGGGGAGGATAGGAGGAGGGGATGGGGAGGGGAGGATAGGAGGAGGTGGGGGGTAGAAGGAGGGATGAGGAGTGGGGAAAGGGGGAAGGGGGGGATAGGAGGTAGGGAGAGGGGAAGGGGATAGGAGGAGGGAATGGGGGAAGGGAGGATAGGAGGGAGGGCAGAGGAAGGAGGGGATAGGAGGAGGGTATGGGGAAGGGAGGATAGGGAGGAGGGGAAGGGGGGAAAGGGGGGGATAGAGCAGGGAGAGGGGAAAGGGGGGGATAGGAGGAGGGGATGGGGAAGGGAGGATAGAGGAGGGGGATGGGAAGGGAGGATAGGAAAGGAGGGGAAGGGGGATAGGAGGAGGGTGAAGGGGAAGGGGGATAGTGAGGGGGAAGGGCAAGGTGGTAGTAGAGGCGGGGAGGGGGAAGGGGGTAGGGGAGGAGGGGAGGGGAAGGGGGAATAGGAGGGAATGAGGAAAGGGGGAGTGATAGAGGAGGGTGAAGGGGAGGGGGGGATAGGAGGCAGTGGGAGTGGGAAGGGTGATAGGGAGTGAGGGGGAGGCAAGGGAGATAAGGAGGAGGGGGAAGGCAAGGGGGCAGGAGGCAGGGGAGGGGAAGGGAGGTTTGGAGGAGGGGGAAGGGGGTGGGGTATAAGAGATAGGCCTATGGTTAAAGGGCCTGCGACGCCAGATGATCACAGGGTGGCAGGGATAGAAACAGGTGTGGTCGACCTAACGGACTTGGTAGTTTTTATTGATTTATTTTATTTTTACTATGTACTTCTTTTTGCCAGGGAGGTAGACGGGTGGATAAATAAGGATGCACGGAGAGGGAGGGAGAGACAGGCAGATAGACAGACAGACAGACAGACAGACGCATGGAGGGTTGCACATGAACAGTTACACAGAAAGGCAAGGACGAAGAGAAGAAATTAAATTAAGAAAAGAAAGGAGAGAGAGATAGAGAGAGAAAAAAAAAAGATTCATTAGGCTCTTCACTGACGATAAAAAGATAAAACAAATCGATTCGAAAGCTTCATTAAATTTACTGGTGATAAAACGTGTCAAAATAAAAGTAAAAAAAAAAAAAGAAAAAAAAAATAGAAACGGAATCAAAACACCTAATATTTAACGTAAAAAAAAACACTAGAAATGATGAACGTACCGTCACCCGG
>NC_091587.1:21949135-21954135 GCF_042767895.1 Penaeus vannamei | reverse complement strand
TACTACTGCTACTACTACTACTGCTACTACTACTACTGCTGCTACTACTACTGCTACTACTACTACTGCTACTACTACTACTGCTGCTACTACTACCACTACTACTACTGTTGCTACTACTACTACTACTGCTGCTACTACTACTACTGCTGCTACTACTACTGCTACTACTACTACTGCTACTACTACTACTGCTGCTACTACTACCACTACTACTACTGTTGCTGCTGCTCCTGCTGCTGTTGCTACTGTAACTGACTACTGCTGCTACTACTACTGCTACTACTACTACTGCTGCTACTGCCAGCACTACTGCTGCTACTACCAACGCTACTACTACTGCTGCTACTACTACTGCTGCTGACGGCAACTACTGTCACTACTACTACTGGCGCTACTGCACTGCTGCTACTACTGCTGCTACTACTACTGGTTGGCTACTATTGCTACTATTACTATTATTACTACCACTACCACTACTATTATTACTACTACTGCTGCTGCTGCTGCTGCTGCTACTTGGCAGCACTACAGCGGATACTACTACTGCTGCCGTTGCTGCTGCTAACGGCAACAGCGGCAGCAACGCTTACGCAATACTGCCTTGGCTACTACTACTACGAGACCACTACTACCACTGCTGCGCAACGCTTGCTGCTGCTACTACTACTACTACTACTACTACTACTACTACTACTACTACTACTACTACTACCACTACCACTATTTCTACTGCTGCTACTACTACCACTACTACTACAGATGCTACTACTAATACTGCTACTACTACTACTACTACTACTGCTGCTGCTACTACTACTACTGCTGCTACTACTACTACTACTACTACTACTATTATTATTATTACTCTACTACTGCTACCACTACTACTACTACTAGCACTATTGCTGCTACTACAACCACTACTTCTACTACTACTACTACCACTCCTACTACTACTACTGCTACTACTACTACTACTACTACTACTACTACTGCTACTAGTATTACTACTACTACTCCTACTTACTATTTCAACTGCTACTACTTCTACTGCTATTACTACCACTGCTACTCCTTCTCCTACTACTACTACCACTACTACTACTACTGTTATCAATACTACTGTTAGTGGTATTATTATTAGTAGTACCATGGTTATCAACATCCCCATTCATTTTCATCATAGTTTGTTTGATAGTAATTATAACCTTATGTTAATTAGTACAGGAGAGCCAATACAAATTATCTGATAAACCATAACTGGCCGGGTTTATTTTCACGCTGGCAAGACTTGACAAGTTTTCCCGTGTTGGTTTTCAAAGCACGGTTCGTGAGGGTTTTTTTTTTCTCTTTTTTTGGGGGGGTGGAAACTTTCTCGGATTAGCAAAATTTTATATATGTGACAGAATCCACTCCTTGTCAAAAAAAAAAAAAAAAAAATCAGTGACTTGCGGTTTGTTTCTTTGCTTATTTGCCAATGAATTTATTTGCAAAAGTCTTATGTTTGACAATATATTGCTTGCAAAAAAACAGTGACTTGTGGTTGTCTTTTTTTCATTCATTTATCAATGTATTTATTTGCGTTTTATATGTATGAGAATACACCGCTTGTAAAAATTGAGACGTGTTGTTTGTTTACTTTTTTATCCATTTGTTTATTGTTTTATTTATTTGTTCTGAGTCGATGAGATTTTTTTTTTTTTTTTTTTTTTTTTGCACGGCCAATCTTTGCCAAACTGCGATGGAGTTAGGGCAGTTTCCAGCCTGGCAGTGGTAGGCCTACTTTCAAGGCTTGACTTAAAAAGATAGCCCGATTTTCTCCGCGTCTTAAGGAACCGGCGGAGTTTGTTAAGTGTTTTCTCTCATTTCTTTTTTTCTCTCTCTCTTTCTCGGGACACAGAATAATGGAATAGATAGATCAGATTTACGAAATAAGAATAAGAAACAGAGTGACCCTGCTTTTCTGAGCTCGTTTGTAGGCCAAGATGACTTGTTATTGAAAGAAGCGGGTTTTGGAATGACAGGGACCTTCAACTTGGCCTTAAAGTCGATTTTAAGATGTTAAGGAAATGCAAAGGTTTGCTTTCGTGTTTTTTGTCTTTAATAAACTATATATTTTTCTTTATTGGTTTGAGAGTTCGTCGATTGATTGAAGAATGTTGCTGGTGACTTTTTTCCGCGAACACACTTTCTCCCGCCCTCATTTTCTTCCCGTGCTTTCTCTCTCATTATTCCTCTTCCTTTCGTCTGGTTTTCGGGTGTAGATTTTCGGTCTCTTACGCATTCTTCATAGACCAATCTCCTCGGTTGGATTCGTAGATTATGTATACGCAAGAGACGAAATTTCCAATCCTCTATACATCTCATGCGGACCAATTTTCGATTGGATTCGTAGATGTACACATACACGTGAAATTTACAATCATTTGTGTATATATACGAATCAGTCGTCGACTTGATTCGTAGATATCCATATAGAAGGCAAATTTTCAATCCTTTATATACACCGTAAGAACCAATCTTCGACTTGATTCATAGATATCCACATAGGAGTCAAATTCTGAATCGATAGCACACATTCTCGACGTTCCCAATCTCCTCGACTGGGTGAAAACTGAAACCCAATCCCCAATCACTTTCCCGAATCCCGAAGTGTTGAGTCATTCAAGAGTTTCGTTGCAATTCCTCACCTCTGCCACTCGAGCAGGTGTTTCATGTCGAGAGTGTGACCTGGTTAATCTTTTTTTCCTTTGAGGTGGGGAGGGAGAGAAGAGGGAAGGGGGAGGAAGGGGAGGGAGGAAGAGAATGGGGGTGGAGGAGGGAGGGAGAGAGGGAAAGAAGTTGGAGGAAGGAGGGGGTAAGGGGGAGGGAGGGAAGGGGGTTGGAGGAGGAAGGGGAAAGAGGGAAGAGGAGGTGAGGGAGGGAAGGGGGATGGAGGAGAGGAGAAGAGGGGGAAGGAAAGGCGGAAGGGGAGGAAAGGATGAGGGAAAGAAGGGGGAGGGAGGGAAGAAGGAAGGAGGAAGGGGGAGGAGAGGGAGACCAGAAGGAAGGAGAGGAAGGTGGGGAGAAGGGGATGGAAGGGAGAAATAAGGGAAAAGGAAGAAGGAAGGATAGGAGAGGTGTGGAGGGGAGAAAGAAGAGAGGGGGAGGAGAGGGAGAGGAGGAGGAGTGGTCTGCTTTCACCATTATCTACCTGAGTGGGAAGATGGGACCCGGCCTTCACCCACTGTATGTACGCGTGTGTGTAGGGGGGGGGGGGTCGTGGGTATGTGCGTGTGTGTGTTTTGTGGTACGTTTTTTTACCTCTACAAAAACTATTATTTTATTTTATTTTATTTCATTTTAATTTCTCTATAGTTCTGGTTGTTTTCGCTGCTTTCTTGTCATAGAGAGAGGGGGTTAGTGGAGCAAGAACGAGAGAGAGAGAGAGGGAGAGAGAGAGAGAGCGAGAGAGAGAGAGAGAGAGAGAGAGAGAGAGAGAGAGAGAGAGAGAGAGAGAGAGAGAGAGAGAGAGAGAGAGAGAGAGAGAGAGAGACCGTTAGAAAGGACGGACTAAGAGAGTGAGACCAGTAGAAGTAGAAGGAAAAGGAACAAGATAAGAGAGAGAGAGAGAGAGAGAGAGAGAGAGAGAGAGAGAGAGAGAGAGAGAGAGAGAGAGAGAGGCTGTTAGAAAGACGATTAAGAGAGTGAGACCAGTAGAAGTAGAAGGGAAAAGGAACAAGATAAGAGAGAGAGAGAGAGAGAGAGAGAGAGAGAGAGAGAGAGAGAGAGAGAGAGAGAGAGAGAATCCAAAGTGCCTCACTCCTTCATAGCTATCCCACGCGCCTCCCTTCGCCCTCCACACCAGCGAGCGACCTGCCTCCCTCATTCTTGAATTCCACCTGAAGCACAGACCTTGCACGTGGCTTGGTCACCAGGTATCGAGGCCGTTCTCATCACAACCGGTCTGGTGCTCCTTGCCCCCCTCTCCCCCCCCCTCCCCCCAGCTCTCTCTCTCCTCCTTCCCACTCACCACTCTCTCCCTGGTATTATACCCCACCCTCTTTCTACTACTGCTCTCTCCTTGGTATTATCCATCCCCCGCTTCCTACGGCTACTCTGTGCCTGGTATTATATCCCCCGCTTCCTGCTAGCAGTTTCTTTCTGGTATTATGCCCCTCTTCTTACTATTACTCTCTCCCTGGTATTACGAGTATTCTCCCCTCTTCCTACTGCTTCTCTAAGCCTGGTATGATTCCCCCTACTTTCTGCTATCAGTCTCTCTCTGGTATAATACCCACTCCCTCTTCTTATTACTATTCTCCTCCTGGTATTTATTCATCCCCCGCTTCCTACTGCTACTCTATGCCTGGTATTATACTGCTATGAATCTCTTTCTGGTATTATATCCCTCTTATTACTGCTACTCTGTCCCTGGTATTACGAGTATTCTCCCTGCTTCCTATTACTACTCCATGCCTGGTATTATACCCACGCTTCCTGCTTACAGTCTCTCTCTGGTATTATACCCCTCTGTCTTATTATTATTATTCTCTCCCTGGTATTTATTCATCCCCCGCTTGGTACTGCTACTCTATCCCTGGAATTATTCCTTTCCCCCTCTTACTACCACTCTCTCTTTGGTATTATGCCCCTCCCCCTTCCTGCTACTACTGTCTCCCTGGTATCATTCCTCTACCCTTCCTACTACCATTCTTTCCCTGGTACTTCTTTCCTACTCCCTCACTCTTCTCATCCTCTTCTCTGGCACTTCTCCTCTACCCTTCCCCGCCTCTCCCTTCTTCCCCTTCTCTACTCCTCTTCTCCCACTTCCCACTCCCTCCCCAAGTACTTGTCTCCTCCCCCTTCCCCCTCCCACCCACTCCCTGGTACTGCTACTCCTCCCCCTCCTGCAGCGACTACTGTATCTCATAGGTACGGATTCCGTAACTACTCAAGACTGTCTCTCGAAATAGCTTTAATTTTGTTTCTTAAGATTCTTTGCACCGAAAAAAAAC
>NC_091587.1:21929135-21939135 GCF_042767895.1 Penaeus vannamei | reverse complement strand
AGCCGTGCAAAAGCTTTAGTTTCTGTGGATACATGAACAGGATATGCGTGAAAGTATATCTTTTTGTTAGTTTTTACTATCTGTGGATGCATAAACAGGGCATGCTTGATAGTTTTTTTTTCACTCTGTGGATACATTAACAGGCCGTGATTGAAAGTATATGTTTTTTAGATGATTTTCACCATCTGTGGATACGTAAACAGGACATGCTTGAAGGTATATTTTTTAGTTAATTTTCGCTATCTTTGGATACATAAACAGTACATGCGTGAAAGTGTACAGTTAATTGCCACTCACGATGCGTCTGATAGATAATAAGGTATATAAAAAAGGGCGTGTCTATAGAACGACACGCCCACTTTCCGCTTATGTAAAGATGTTCCATTATAACCCACTATCATGACTGGGCAGAACGTGGGAACGAAAATCACCGCTTTTTTCACTCTCTCGCTAACCATAGAGTCCATCGTATAGGACTTTACAGCCCACCTCTCGTCAACCCACCCCTAGCCAGCCCACTTCTCGTCAGCCCACCCCTTGTCAGTCCACCTCTAGTCAAGCCAAAACTTGTCAGCCCACCCCTTGTCAGCCCAAATCTTCTCAGCCTACTTCTAATCCACCCACCTCTCGTTAGCCCACCCCATGTCAGCCTACCTCTCGTCAGCCCACCTCTAGTCGACTCACCCCTTGTCAGCCCACCTCTAGTCGACCCACCCCTTGTCAGCCCACCTCTAGTCGACTCACCCCTTGTCAGCCCACCTCTAGTCGACCCACCCCTTGTCAGCCCACCTCTAGTCGACTCACCCCTTGTCAGCCCACCTCTAGTCGACCCACCTTTTGTCAGCCCACCTCTAGTCGACCCACCCCTTGTCAGCCCACCTCTAGTCGACCCACCCCTTGTCAGCCCACCTCTAGTCGACCCACCCCTTGTCAGCCCACCTCTAGTCGACCCACCCCTTGTCAGCCCACCTCTAGTCGACCCACCTTTTGTCAGCCCACCTCTAGTCGACCCACCCCTTGTCAGCCCACCTCTAGTCGACCCACCCCTTGTCAGCCCACCTCTAGTCGACCCACCCCTTGTCAGCCCACCTCTAGTCGACCCACCCCTTGTCAGCCCACCTCTAGTCGACCCACCTCAGAACTACAACCCATGGCGGCGCTACAACCCGTATTTAGGAATTCCCTAGTTTCGTGTGTCCCACATTGTGACAGGAAGCTGCTCAAGTGTCGACGGTGTTGAGAGAGAGTGGTGAGGGTACGAGGCGGTAGAATGTGAGGAATTCCCGGGGTATGGTACGTACCGGCGGTTGTTACCCTGGGGTTTTGGGGCTTTCTGTTTCTTTAACCTTTTACTTTTCCTCTATGGGTGCGCGTGTGTGTTATTCTTGGTTTCGTGTTCTGCGGGTGCCCGGTTCTATTGGCATAGTTTGTATTTCTTTCTTTACCTTTCTCTTTCTTTCTTTCCTTCTCTCTCTCTGTCTCTGTCTCTCTTTCTCTCTCCCTCTCTCTTTTTCTCTCCCTCTCTCTTTCTTTCTTTCTTTCTTTCTTTCTTTCTCTCTTTCTTTCTCTCTTTCTTTCTCTCTCTCTCTCTCTCTCTCTCTCTCTCTCTCTCTCTCTCTCTCTCTCTCTCTCTCTCTCTCTCTCTCTCTCTCTCTCTCTCTCTCTCTGTATATATGTATGTAAGTGCGTGTGTGTGAAACTGACCTTTCTCTCACGTAACTTTTAGCAAGAAAGGTCTCAAGCTTCAGAACAGGGGGAGAAATCGTATCAGCGCGAAATATATTTTTTTCCTAGTAACCGAATGGTCTCCAGGCGGAGAAAGACACAGACTCAGTGGGAAAGAGAGAGAGAGAGAGGGGGGGAGGGGGAGAGAGAGAAAGAGAGGGGGAGGGACGGACGACGGACGGGGGAGAGAGAGAGAGAGAGAGAGAGAGAGAGAGAGAGAGAGAGAGAGAGAGAGAGAGAGAGAGAGAGAGAGAGAGAGAGAGAGAGAGAGAGGGGGGGGGGGGAGCGGGAAAGGGAGATGGAGAGGAGGAAGAGGGGGAGAGAGGGAGATGAGGAGGAAGAGGGAGTGAAGAAGAAGAGAGGGAGAGAAGAGACACAGAGACAGACAGAGATAGAGAGTGAGCGCGCGCCCGTGTGCGTGCTTACATACCCGCGTGTGCGAATGAATGTGCACCGAAAATCCCCTGGCCGGCGTCTGTGTCACGCTACTTTGACGGCCATGCGTGCCAGCGTGACGAAGCAGTTTACCTCATTGCAACGGTACTGCGCGTTGTTGACTGAGTGCAGTGATCCAGAGGCATTGTTGTCGAAGTCCTGTGCTCGTTGTGGGGTGTGTTGCAAGTGCGGAAACTTGGCCGTTTTTCGATCACTAAACATATATTTTCTTTTTTTCTTTCTTTCTTTTCTTTCTTACTTATTTATTTATTTACTGGCTTATTGATTTATCTATTTATTTATAATTCATCTTATTTTTATTTATTTATTTATTTAGTTGTTATTGTGTGTGTGCGTGTATCCGTGCGTGCCTGTTTGACGAAAGCATTTATATTAGGAAATGTATAAGGAATGAGAATATTTTATTGCGATTATATAAATAAAAACATCATGAATAAAGTTTTATCTGAAGTGTATAGCTTTAAATTTTCATTTCCTTTGAGTCAAAAAAAAGAAAAAAAGAAAAAAGAAAAAAAAACATGCGAAAATGACCCTTGTGAGAACGGTTATCTGTTAGATATACGAATTCGATCTGCCTCTGGACTCCGCGACATGATTAGGCTTATTAGGCTTATCGTCCGGGCCCGAACCCTGATTCATGGAGGGGGGGGGGGGCTTCTAAGGGTCCTTAAACATAACCTTCGGCGCACTTACGCACAAATTGACGTGTGCGCATGCGTGGGCCCGTCAAAACGTCGTCAGGGGAACGCATGACAAGCGGAGCGTGGACTGAGCCTCTTCCCTGTTCCTTCTTCCTGTCTTTGGCCTCTTCCTTCTCTTCCTTCTCGCTTTTCCTCATTTTCCTCTTTCTATTATTCTTTTCTGGGTCTTGTGTTCTCCTACTTGTTCGTCTTTCTATTTTCCTCTCCTTGCTCTTCTGTTATGTTGTTTTTTTTTTCTCTCTCTTTTATGTCTCATTTCTTATTCTCTTCTTTATTCAATTTGCCGTCTGCATATTATTCACTTCCCTTCTCTTGTTTCACAGGTTTATTCAACCTATTCCTGTTCTTTCTTCCTTCTTTCCTTCTCTTTCTTTCTCTTTCTCCTTTCTGTTGTTCTTACTTTTCTTCTTTCCCACTTTTCTTACTCCTTCGGTCACTTTAGCTGTTATTCATCCTGCTTCTCTTACTTCATTCCTTCGACGGCCTTGCCTTCTCTTCTGCTTGCTCTTCTCTTTCGTATCCTTTTTCTTTTTCTCTTAATTTTCTGCCAGTTATCTTTCTCATCGTCCACCACATCTAATTCCGCTTTTTCCTTCTCTTTCATATTCTTGTCTTCTTTCTCCTCCTTCTTCTTTTCTTCTCCTCCTCCTCCTTCCTTCTCCTTCTTCTTCTTCTTCTTCTTCTTCTTCTTCTTCTTCTTCTTCTTCTTTTTCTTTTTCTCCTTCTCCTTCTCCTTCTCCTTCTTCTTCTCCTTCTTCTTCTTCTTCTTCTTCTCCTCCTCCTCCTCCTCCTCCTCCTCCTCCTCCTCCTCCTCCTCCTCCTCCTCCTCCTCCTCCTCCTCCTCCTCCTCCTCCTCCATCTCTCCCCGTCACATGCCCGCCCCACTTATCTGTTCCTGCCACAGCCTCGCCCACACGCCGCCTACCACTCCCACGTCCAGTGAAATAGGCCTAAAAGCTTTCTCGGGACGAATTAGCTGCTTGCAGTGTTTTTAGTTTCTTTTCTTCGTTGAGAAACCCGTTTTTATTTTTATTTTCTTTTATTGTATGCCTATAAATGTGTTTTCTTTTTTCACACATAGCTGCGATGTTTCTCGTCTTTTATAGGTACAGTGTTTTGTTTTCTTTTTATTATGCACGTGCAATGTTTTTTCTTCTTTTTTTCTTCCTTTTTTGTATTCCTACAGTTTCTCTTTTGTACCAGTAACTCGTACCTTATAGAGATCCTTAAACCTGTAAGAGAATCGTCGGTTTCATTTCTTACTGAAGGAGATGCAGTTTTCTCTCCAGACAGCGCTCAGTCGGAAAAGATCATTTCACTACCGGGGAACGTGCCTTCGGATACATGAAAGCGACTGCACGAATCAGAACGTTAAGGTCTAAAAAAAAAGTGAATTGCAGTGAAGAGTAAAGTAAAGAGAAAAGATTACCGATGCACGAAACTCTGACGAAGTGATCACCCCGGCCCGAGTGGTTAAATGCCGGGAATTATCGTTTCTGCCTTTTAAACCGCGACGCTTTTTTCGCAGTCACGCCCTTCAAGCAATAGGACTGCTTTTAAGAGAATGATGTCACGCGGGATTGCCAGTCACTCGCTCTGTTAATGATATAGGTCTGAAAGTCCCTGCTTGCCTCGCGCTTCTCACGTAACGTCGAATGCTAGTAACCTCATTAAGAGTATGAAAAAAGAAGAGAGAAAAAAAGAAAAGCGTTTATTTTGCGGTGCAATGCGGTCGGTTGTGTAGGGGAATTTGGATCACGTAACCGGGAGTTCCCTTGCACTGCGCTTTTTGGATCCGACACACTTGGGGGACTTCGCTGTACTTCGTGATATATAGGATCGAACGGTAAGATCCGAACCCAACGTCAGAACAATCCTCTGTTTTGAAACTCCCATTTCGCAACGGCGCAAATCTACCAAGAGCGGTTCTTTTTTTAACGAACTTCCGCAGCACACACGCAGGGACTTATCTCCTTGACCAAAAATCCGAACATTTTCGCCCGACCACTAACATGTCTCCCGAATGGTTTGCAGAAACTGTCCGCATCGATAAATTCACGAACGTACGCTCAATACCCATCTCTTAATGACGTCGGCCGTTGTAGCGAGTGCGCAGTCGCGGCGAATTCATTTAGCACATCACTGTGACGTATCCCTCAACACGACCGCAGTTGTTACGTCGTCACAGTGACAACTTGCTTTTTTCCCCCTAGCATGTGGCCGACGACGCTCCCGAGGGTCTAAACTGTTCTTAGGTGCAGTAAAAAGTGTGGTTCATACTTAATGGATGTGTACAGGTGTGTGTGTGTGGGGGGGGGGGGGGGGGTTGTTAGTGTGTGTGTGTGTGTGTGTGTGTGTGTGTGTGTGTGTGTGTGTGTGTGTGTGTGTGTGTGTGTGTGTGTGTGTGTGTGTGTGTGTGTGTGTGTGTGTATTTTTGTGTGTGTGTGTGTGTTTTGGGTGTGTGTGTGTATGTGTGTGTGTGTGTGTGTGTGTGTGTGTGTTTTGGGTGTGGGTGCGGGTGCGAGTGGGTTGGTGTGGGTATGGATATGTGTCTGTGTGTGTGTGTGGTGTGGGTGTGAGCGAGTGAATAAATATATAATATATGTTCTATGTAAATCAACTTCTACTGTACTTCCCGTGATCCGTTTTAAGTGACTTTCCTGACCACTTCCCCCGTATGTAACGCTAATGTCAACACGAGGAACCCACAGGATTTAGGCACACCTGGCTCGCACAGTTCCCGCTCCGTATTGTAAATGTGAGGTTTATCCATTATGCTTTGTCAGATTTTACTCTTTTTTTCCTGGGCGTTGTTAGACCGTCAAATGAAAATCATTTTTTCTTTTTACAAAATGGTTTCGAATATATATATATTTTTTGTGTGTGCGTTATTTTCGTACATAATACGCTCACGCATACGCACACGCTCACGCACACACAAGTGCCTCCCTCTCCCTGTTTCCCATTACTTTCCTTTATTCTTTTGCTTCACTTCTTCTTCGTCTCCTCCTCTCTTCTCGCTCGTCCTCCTCCTCTCATCTCCAAGTGCGTCCTACAACCAGGTCACGCCTCCGCTTGATGCTGTGACCTGGAAATCGAGTTCAAGTGTCAAGTGGCTGCTGAGTCACGCATGTGTGTCACACGGAGTTAGTGCCAACCCTTGACGCCCGCGGGGATCTCGACGCGACATCAAATAATTATCTGAGAAATGTGAGCCATAAATAAGGAGCCGCTGTTTTTTTCTATCGTTTTCGTGTATGTTTTTTTTAATATTCGTTTAGAATATATGGAATGGGGAGGAAAATATTAAAATATCCCTTTTCAAATATTTATATTTGTTTAGAATATGTGGAATGCGGAGGAAAGGATTAAAATATTCCTTTTTAAATATGGGGAGGGGGGGTCTTGATTTTGACACATTCTTTAAATAGAGAATGACCTGCATGCACAGTTCGCGAGATGCATAGTGGCAGTTTATATTTACCACTTATGTCATTTGGGCGAACATAACGCACGAAAAAAAAATATTCGAAACCATTTTGCAAAAAGAAATGTTAATTTAGCACTTGACGTCTAACAACACTCGACGCTCTTTAAATGGAAAATGCCATGCGCGCTCAGTGCTAGACATAGGGAGCGGGAGGCGACCATGACGCGGCCAGCACCTGACGGGCAATCAGGCACCGCGACAGGACTCGTGCACAAAGATGACTAGAAGGAATGGAAAAGGAGGAATGAGGAGGAGAATAGAAGACGATGGACGCAAGAAAGGGAAGGAGGAAGACGGGGAGGTTTGAGGAAAAGAGGGAGAAAAGGAGGAGGACAATGAAGAGTAAGAGGAAGGGAGGACGAGGGCGGGGTGGGGGGGGAGAAGAGGGAGGAGGACGACGAAGAAGAGGAGGTCGAGGTGGGAGAAGAGAAGAGGAGGAAGACAATGAGGAGGAGGTAGAGACCAAGGACAAGGTAGGAAAGAAAAGAAGGAGGAAGATGAGGAAGGATCGAAGAAGAAGAAGAAAAAGAAGAGGAGGAGGAGGACGACACAGAGTTCGAGGGAGGAGAGCAAGTCAAGGGGAAAGAGAGGGAGGTGAGGAGGAGGACGATGATGAGGGGAGAAGGGGAGGAGGAGGACGATGATGAGGGGAGAAGGGGAGGAGGAGGACGATGATGAGGGTAGAAGGGGAGGAGGACGGGGGGGGGGGAGAAAGAGGAAGGAAGTGGTGGAAAGGTGACAGCAAGCGATAGACAAGTGAGCACGCAAGCCAATGAGTTAAATGATTTCGAAACCGAAACCTAACCCCCCCCCCTTCGTCTCTCTTTCTCTCTCTCAATCTCTATCTCTTTCCCCTTTCTCCTTCCTCTCTCTCCCTCTCTCTCTCCCCCTCCCCCCTCCCCCCTCTCCCCTCTCTCTCTCTCTCTCTCTCTCTCTCTCTCTCTCTCTCTCTCTCTCTCTCTCTCTCTCTCTCTCTCTCTCTCTCTCTCTCTCTCTCTCTCTCTCTCTCTCTCTCTCTCTCTCTCTCTCTCTCGGCTCCCTCACCGCCTTCGGTTCACAATGTAACTGTGCGACCATCGCTGAAACGCAGCTTCAAATTTGTCCGATGAGGTGACGCTTTTTCTCCTTCTACTTATTTTCCTTATTTTTAAAATGTTTATTTGGAGGGGCTCTGAGGAAATTTTATTTTTTATTTTTCCGGACATTTTGAGTGAGTATTTAGGTCTGAATCAAGTACGGTATGTAATGACACGCTACATTAGCAATAAGATTAATGTAATTAAAGCTTAATCTGTAATTGCATTTAATTTGGTTGCGGGAAAAAAAATATTCTGATTTCATTATTACGCCTGTTGCTCTTCAAAATTGCTTCCTTGTGCTGGAGAGTGAACATATCGAACTTTGTCGTAAGGAACTTATTAGTGTGTATTTTCTGTCATTTTCTGTAATTCTGTAAATAACAGGGTTGTTTTCGTCTGTAGTTACAACTTGCTTTTGTTTTTTTACGCTGGTAATATTTTTTTTATAATTAATGTTGAAGTTCGTTTGGTTCCTGATATTAAATACCGTTACTTCTATCAAAATAATTATGATAAATATTGACATTTTACACAATACGCAACAACCAATATACAGAGAGAGATAGAGAGAGAGGGAGAGAGAGAGAGAGAGAGAGAGAGAGAGAGAGAGAGAGAGAGAGAGAGAGAGAGAGAGAGAGAGAGAGAGAGAGAGAGAGAGAGAGAGAGAGAGAGTGAGTGAGTGAGTGAGTGTGACGGGGAGGAGGAGTGCGAGAGAAAGAAACTCATGCAGGAGAAAATTTTTAGAAAAGTTAAAAGCTCAATAATAAAAACCGACCAGCCCCCATGGACCGCATTAAGAGCCATCTACCGGCAAAAATAACCCCAAAAAATAACCCGTGAAAATAACCTATAAAATTTCTCACCCATCGGCGCCTTGATAGCGAAGGACCACCTCTATAAATGGGCCAAAACACCGCCCACGAGTGACAAAGCGGAGGGAAAGGGTTTGGTCTCACATTAAAGGTGTGAATGATGGTCTAAGGTGTGGCTGGGATGGGGGGGGGGCGTGAGAGTGGGAGGGGAAAGAGAAGAGGGTTGGGAAGAAAGGGGAAATTTGAGAAATGATGGAAAGGGGAAGAGATCGAGAGAAAGAGGGAATGGGAAAGGGGTTTGGAAGCAGGGAAGAATTTAAAATTGATGAAGAGGGAGAAGGCGAGATCGAGAGGAAGAGGGAAAGAGAAAAGGGTGGAGAGGAATAAAGGGGAAATATAAGGGATGATGAAGGGGAGGAGAGAGCGAAAGGGGAAGAGACGGGGAGGAAGAGGAAATATAATGAATGAGGAAGGGGAGAGGAGGCGAGATCAAGAGTAAGAGAGAGAAAGGGAAAATGCTGGGAAAGAAGAAAGAGTAAATATAAAGAAGGATGAAGAGGAGAGAGGCAGAGAGGGAGGACCTAAGCGTGGTTGAGAAGAGAAAGGGTTAGAGAAAGGAGGAATATAGGAAATGAGGGAAGGAGAGAGGGAGATACTGATAACAGAGGAAGAAAGAGTTTGATCATACATTTTTTTTATTCTTTTATTTATTTTTTATTTTTATTTCTTTTGGGTGGTGGTGGTGGGGGGATAATGGGCTTGTGGTTGAAGTGGGGAGTGAAGGGCGTGGCGAAAGAGGAAGAGGGAAAGGGGATGATATTAAAGAGTAAGAAAGGGGTGGAAAGAGAAAGGGGTGGAGGAGGAGAATTTTTTAAAAAATGATGGAAAGGGAGAGATAATGATATAGGAGAGAAATGAGAAAGAAAACGAAAAGAAAGAAAGATGAGAAACGAGAGAGGGAAGAAAGTGAAAAAGGAGAGATGAGAAAGAAAAGGAAGGGAAGGGGGAAGAAAGGGATGATGAAAGAAGAGGGGAGAAGAGAAAAGAATATAGAAAAAAATGAATATAAAATGAAAAGCAGAAGGAATGGGAGACTTAAAAGAGATTAATAAGTGAGACAAGAGAAAGGAAGGGATGGAGATGAAGGCAAAGGAAGAAAGGCAATATGAATGAAGTAAGAGGATAGGAAGACATGAATACGATAAAAGTAAACATGCCAGGAGTAGGAGTGACGCCATCATCGCCATCACCATATTAATCATCACCGCCATCGTCACCATCATTAATCATCATTATCATCATCATCTTCATCACCACCACCATCATCATCATCATCATCACCATCATTATTACCAGCATCGTCTTCATCATCATCATCATCATCATCATTATTAACAGCATCGTCTTCATCATCATCATTGGTGTTATTATTAGTATATCCTTTACCACTTTAATATCATCAAAAAACCGACATTAATTAATCAGCGTTATTACTGTTGACATGATCGTCTTGGTCGTCATCATTATGCCAATCTGTCGGTATTGCCATTATCACGTTTTATACCGCAGGATTATCGCCCTTATATTACCTCGCAAGCACACCCCCCCAAAAAAAAAAATAATAAATAAAAAATAAATAAATAAAAAATAAAAAAATAAAAAAAATAAAAATAAACAGCAATCAGTGTCGTTCTGCGATCTACTTACCGTCGCTTTAACCAGGTTCGACCCATTAAA
>NC_091587.1:21921635-21926635 GCF_042767895.1 Penaeus vannamei | reverse complement strand
AAGTTTCTTTTTGTTTCTCTAAGTCACCGAAGGCGAATCGAACGCGGTCGGGTTTTGAAGCGAGAACTTGAACAAAAGCAAGAGTTTGAGCCTGTCGGGAGTGGATGACGCCTTCGTGCGGGTGTGTGGATGACGCCTTCGTGCGGGTGTGTGGATGACGCCTTCGTGCGGGTAGGTGGATGACCCCTTCGTGCGGGTGTGTGGATGACCCCTTCGTGTGGGTGTGTGGATGACCCCTTCGTGCGGGTGTGTGGATGACCCCTTCGTGTGGGTGGATGGATGACCCCTTCGTGCGGGTGGATGGATGACCCCTTCGTGCGGGTGGATGGATGACCCCTTCGTGTGGGTGTGTGGATGACGCCTTCGTGCGGGTGTGTGGATGACCCCTTCGTGTGGGTGTGTGGATGACCCCTTCGTGCGGGTGTGTGGATGACCCCTTCGTGTGGGTGTGTGGATGACCCCTTCGTGCGGGTGTGTGGATGACCCCTTCGTGCGGGTGGGTGGATGACGCCTTCGTGCGGGTGTGTGGATGACGCCTTCGTGCGGGTGTGTGGATGACGCCTTCGTGTGGGTGTGTGGATGACCCCTTCGTGCGGGTGTGTGGATGACCCCTTCGTGTGGGTGTGTGGATGACCCCTTCGTGCGGGTGTGTGGATGACCCCTTCGTGCGGGTGGGTGGATGACGCCTTCGTGCGGGTGTGTGGATGACGCCTTCGTGCGGGTGTGTGGATGACGCCTTCGTGCGGGTGTGTGGATGACGCCTTCGTGCGGGTGTGTGGATGACGCCTTCGTGCGGGTGTGTGGATGACCCCTTCGTATGGGTGTGTGGATGACGCCTTCGTGCGGGTGTGTGGATGACGCCTTCGTGCGGGTGTGTGGATGACGCCTTCGTGCGGGTGTGTGGATGACGCCTTCGTGCGGGTGTGTGGATGACGCCTTCGTGCGGGTGTGTGGATGACGCCTTCGTGCGGGTGTGTGGATGACCCCTTCGTATGGGTGTGTGGAAGACCCCTTCGTGCGGGTGGGTGGATGACGCCTTCGTGCGGGTGTGTGGATGACGCCTTCGTGCGGGTGTGTGGATGACGCCTTCGTGTGGGTGTGTGGATGACCCCTTCGTGCGGGTGTGTGGATGACGCCTTCGTGCGGGTGTGTGGATGACCCCTTCGTATGGGTGTGTGGAAGACCCCTTCGTGCGGGTGTGTGGATGACGCCTTCGTGTGGGTGTGTGGATGACCCCTTCGTATGGGTGTGTGGATGACCCCTTCGTGCGGGTGTGTAGATGGCCCCTTCATGCGGGTGTGTGGATGACGCCTTCGTGCGGGTGTGTGGATGACCCCTTCGTATGGGTGTGTGGATGACCCCTTCGTGCGGGTGTGTGGATGACCCCTTCGTGCGGGTGTGTGGATGACGCCTTCGTGTGGGTGTGTGGATGACCCCTTCGTATGGGTGTGTGGATGACCCCTTCGTGCGGGTGTGTGGATGACGCCTTCGTGTGGGTGGGTGGATGACGCATTCGTGCGGGTGTGTGGATGACGCCTTCGTGCGGGTGTGTGGATGACGCCTTCGTGTGGGTGTGTGGATGACCCCTTCGTGTGGGTGTGTGGATGACGCCTTCGTGTGGGTGTGTGGATGACGCCTTCGTGCGGGTGTGTGGATGACCCCTTCGTATGGGTGTGTGGATGACGCCTTCGTGCGGGTGTGTGAATGACGCCTTCGTGTGGGTGTGTGGATGACGCCTTCGTGCGGGTGTGTGGATGACGCCTTCGTGCGGGTGTGTGGATGACCCCTTCGTGTGGGTGTGTGGATGACCCCTTCGTGTGGGTGTGTGGATGACCCCTTCGTGCGGGTGTGTGGATGACCCCTTCGTGTGGGTGGGTGGATGACCCCTTCGTGCGGGTGGGTGGATGACCCCTTCGTGTGGGTGGGTGGATGACCCCTTCGTGTGGGTATGTGGATGACCCCTTCGTGTGGGTGTGTGGATGACCCCTTCGTGCGGGTGTGTGGATGACCCTTTCGTGCGGGTAGGTGGATGACCCCTTCGTGCGGGTGTGTGAATGACGCCTTCGTGTGGGTGTGTGGATGACCCCTTCGTGCGGGTGTGTGGATGACCCTTTCGTGCGGGTAGGTGGATGACCCCTTCGTGCGGGTGTGTGAATGACGCCTTCGTGTGGGTGTGTGGATGACGCCTTCGTGCGGGTGTGTGGATGACCCCTTCGTGCGGGTGGGTGGATGACGCCTTCGTGTGGGTGTGTGGATGACGCCTTCGTATGGGTGTGTGGATGATGCCTTCGTGCAGGTGTGTGGATGACCCCTTCGTGTGGGTGTGTGGATGGCCCCTTCGTGTGGGTGTGTGGATGGCCCCTTCGTGTGGGTGTGTGGATGACCCCTTCGTGTGGGTGTGTGGATGACGCCTTCGTGTGGGTGTGTGGATGACGCCTTCGTATGGGTGTGTGGATGACCCCTTCGTGCGGGTGGGTGGATGACGCCTTCGTGCGGGTGTGTGGATGACCCCTTCGTATGGGTGTGTGGATGACGCCTTCGTATGGGTGTGTGGATGACGCCTTCGTGTGGGTGTGTGGATGACCCCTTCGTGCGGGTGTGTGGATGACCTCTTCGTGCGGGTGTGTGGATGACCCCTTCGTGTGGGTGTGTGGATGACCCCTTCGTATGGGTGTGTGGATGACCCCTTCGTGCGGGTGTGTGGATGACGCCTTCGTGTGGGTGGGTGGATGACGCATTCGTGCGGGTGTGTGGATGACGCCTTCGTGCGGGTGTGTGGATGACGCCTTCGTGTGGGTGTGTGGATGACCCCTTCGTGTGGGTGTGTGGATGACGCCTTCGTGTGGGTGTGTGGATGACGCCTTCGTGCGGGTGTGTGGATGACGCCTTCGTGCGGGTGTGTGGATGACGCCTTCGTGCGGGTGTGTGGATGACGCCTTCGTGTGGGTGTGTGGATGACGCCTTCGTGCGGGTGTGTGGATGACGCCTTCGTGCGGGTGTGTGGATGACCCCTTCGTGTGGGTGTGTGGATGACCCCTTCGTGTGGGTGTGTGGATGACCCCTTCGTGCGGGTGTGTGGATGACCCCTTCGTGTGGGTGGGTGGATGACCCCTTCGTGCGGGTGGGTGGATGACCCCTTCGTGTGGGTGGGTGGATGACCCCTTCGTGTGGGTATGTGGATGACCCCTTCGTGTGGGTGTGTGGATGACCCCTTCGTGCGGGTGTGTGGATGACCCTTTCGTGCGGGTAGGTGGATGACCCCTTCGTGCGGGTGTGTGAATGACGCCTTCGTGTGGGTGTGTGGATGACCCCTTCGTGCGGGTGTGTGGATGACCCTTTCGTGCGGGTAGGTGGATGACCCCTTCGTGCGGGTGTGTGAATGACGCCTTCGTGTGGGTGTGTGGATGACGCCTTCGTGCGGGTGTGTGGATGACCCCTTCGTGCGGGTGTGTGGATGACGCCTTCGTGTGGGTGTGTGGATGACGCCTTCGTATGGGTGTGTGGATGATGCCTTCGTGCAGGTGTGTGGATGACCCCTTCGTGTGGGTGTGTGGATGGCCCCTTCGTGTGGGTGTGTGGATGGCCCCTTCGTGTGGGTGTGTGGATGATCCCTTCGTGTGGGTGTGTGGATGACCCCTTCGTGTGGGTGTGTGGATGACGCCTTCGTATGGGTGTGTGGATGACCCCTTCGTGCGGGTGGGTGGATGACGCCTTCGTGCGGGTGTGTGGATGACCCCTTCGTATGGGTGTGTGGATGACGCCTTCGTATGGGTGTGTGGATGACGCCTTCGTGTGGGTGTGTGGATGACCCCTTCGTGCGGGTGTGTGGATGACCCCTTCGTGCGGGTGTGTGGATGACCCCTTCGTGTGGGTGTGTGGATGGCGCCTTCGTGCGGGTGTGTGGATGATGCCTTCGTGTGGGTGTGTGGATGACCCCTTCGTGTGGGTGTGTGGATGACCCCTTCGTATGGGTGTGTGGATGACCCCTTCGTGTGGGTGTGTGGATGACCCCTTCGTGCGGGTGTGTGGATGACGCCTTCGTGTGGGTGTGTGGATGACGCCTTCGTATGGGTGTGTGGATGATGCCTTCGTGTGGGTGTGTGGATGACCCCTTCGTGTGGGTGTGTGGATGGCCCCTTCGTGCGGGTGTGTGGATGACCCCTTCGTGTGGGTGTGTGGATGACCCCTTCGTGTGGGTGTGTGGATGACCCCTTCGTATGGGTGTGTGGATGACCCCTTCGTGCGGGTGGGTGGATGGCCCCTTCGTGTGGGTGTGTGGATGACGCCTTCGTGCGGGTGTGTGGATGACCCCTTCGTGTGGGTGTGTGGATGACGCCTTCGTATGGGTGTGTGGATGATGCCTTCGTGTGGGTGTGTGGATGACCCCTTCGTGTGGGTGTGTGGATGACCCCTTCGTGCGGGTGTGTGGATGACCCCTTCGTGTGGGTGTGTGGATGACCCCTTCGTGTGGGTGTGTGGATGACCCCTTCGTGTGGGTGTGTGGATGACCCCTTCGTATGGGTGTGTGGATGACCCCTTCGTGCGGGTGGATGGATGGTCCCTTCGTGCGGGTGTGTGGATGATGCCTTCGTGTGGGTGTGTGGATGACGCCTTCGTGTGGGTGTGTGGATGACCCCTTCGTGCGGGTGTGTGGATGACGCCTTCGTGTGGGTGTGTGGATGACGCCTTCGTGCGGGTGGGTGGATGACCCCTTCGTGCGGGTGTGTGGATGACCCCTTCGTGTGGGTGTGTGGATGACCCCTTTGTGTGGGTGTGTGGATGACCCCTTCGTGTGGGTGTGTGGATGGCCCCTTCGTGCAGGTGTGTGGATGACCCCTTCGTGTGGGTGTGTGGATGGCCCCTTCGTGTGGGTGTGTGGATGGCCCCTTCGTGTGGGTGTGTGGATGACCCCTTCGTGTGGGTGTGTGGATGACCCCTTCGTGCGGGTGGGTGGATGACCCCTTCGTGTGGGTGTGTGGATGACCCCTTCGTGCGGGTGT
>NC_091587.1:21916889-21918635 GCF_042767895.1 Penaeus vannamei | reverse complement strand
TCTCTCCTCTCTCTCTCTCTCTCTCTCTCTCTCTCTCTCTCTCTCTCTCTCTCTCTCTCTCTCTCTCTCTCTCTCTTCTCTCTCTCTCTCTCTCCTCTCTCCCTCCCTCGCTCCCTCTCTCTCTCTCTATCTATCTATCTATCTATCTATCTGCCTCTATCTATCTACAACTCATTCGTGCAAAAGTGTATGCTATTAAGCTCATCTATCTCTTTCTCTTTAGCTGTCTGTCTATTTACACCTCTCTCTCTCTCTTCCCCCCCCCCCCTCTCCCCCCACCCTCTCTCTCTCTTCTCTCTCTCTCTCTCGTCTCTCTCTCTCTCTCTCTCTCTCTCTCTCTCTCTCTCTCTCTCACCCTCGCTCCCTCCCTTTCTCTCTCTCCCTCTCTATCTATCTATCTGTCTCTATCTATCTACATCTCACTCGTGCAAAAGTGTATGCTATTAAGCTCATCTTTCTCAATCTCTCTAGCTGTCTGTCTATCTACATCTCTCTCTATATATATATCAATCTATCTATCTGTCTGTCTATTTACATCTCTTTTTCTCTATATTTATCTACATCTCTCTCTAATATGTCTATATATCTACATTCTCTCTCTCTCTCTCTCTCTATCTATCTATCTATCTCTCAAAGCATATCAGGAGAGAATATCAATAAAATGAAAAATAGTTTCCACACACTCCAATGTTGATTTCTTGTACTCTTTCAGCGGATGGGCAAGCGCGGAATTTTAGACCAGCAGTAACATACAGACATCCAAGAGGTGAAGTTAAGGACTGCAGAAAGAGTGACCTAAAAAAGTGTCCCACGAGAGAGTCCCTGTGAAAAAACAACAGCCTGTAGCATCGTTATTATTGGTTAGTGTCATACGAAGGTGTTGTATGGGGATTCTGATACGGATAAGTGGCAGGAGTGGGAGGAAGTGTTATGTTCAAGGCATTATTTGGAGGTGTTGGGTGCCTTTTGTTCGAGGCTTCACGCACTATAAAAAAAATTGCTAAATGTATTGCTTTGCTTGAACGACTTCCAGCTTGCTTTCACTACATGTTTCTGTTGTGGTTTAATGTGTCTGTTGCGACGTAAAAGGTTCTGCATTTATGCAGATAGCCGAACATCAATATCAATAAATTTGCATCGTGCAAGAAGCACATAAAACTGTTTTGCTATTGGAAATCAAGCGAGTACAGAATATATCAATCTAACTTTTAAAAATGCCTAATAAACATAATTCCGGACGTATAAATGTTGCTCACCATACGAACACCCAAGCCTTCACATAGGAGATAAAAAATTGTATAATAGTCTCCCCTTTAAATGCTTCACAGAAAACCCAACTCCGCTATCTTTGCATCTTCTGCGCGTCAGTGATAATAGATAGTCTCGTGGCCCAGAGCTTGGCGTGATTAATGACCTGGCCATATAATATAGAGAGAGAGCTTTGATTAATGATCAGGATGTATGTTATTAATTGTTTGTTCTCCCCGAGGCAAAGGTATGACATGTCTGCGTCTGGTTGATATGGCGTCGTTCTTGCGCATTCGGGGTTTCATTTTTTCCCGCGCTTTTTTCTGCTTTTTCTTTCCCCTCATCTTCTTTTCCTTTCTCTTCTTCTTTCATTGGTCGTTTCGTTCCTTTTACTTATTTCCTTTTTATTCGTTTATTTATCTTTTTTTAAAAGCAGAGTTCGATTCAATTCTTCCATTAAAAAAAACGCATCTTCAGGAACGTTCCGAAAGGTTAAAT
>NC_091587.1:21906889-21911889 GCF_042767895.1 Penaeus vannamei | reverse complement strand
CTGCCATCCCAGCTCGGACCCAAACATCGGCTGGACTCAAGAAAGGACCATACTCTCCAGGCTAGAGGGCTTAACGTCGATTTCATGTGCACTGCGCATTGGAAAATGATCTGTACGTGTGCCGCTGGCTATCTCTCTCCTCTCCTCTGCACCAACATGACGGCGACAAGTTCTCTGATGTGAGTGACGTCGCAAACGCTCCTGCCTCGAGTACGTTCTTGAGAAGTTCCAAACTCGGTCAGGTATTTAGAGATAGAAGGAGAGAGAGAGAGAGAGAGAGAGAGAGAGAGAGAGAGAGAGAGAGAGAGAGAGAGAGAGAGAGAGAGAGAGAGAGAGAGAGAGAGAGAGAGAGAGAGAGAGAAAGAAAGAAAGAAAAAGGAAAGAGAATAAAAGGGTTAAACCTCTGAGACACTGGCTTAACAAGGATTAAGGAATAGGTATGGAAAATGGGGATTTATGTGGAAAATCTGGATTGCAGGAGATTAGCACTGTCTGCACCCCGCTCAGTCGGTGCTGGCGTGGACTGGCACTATCTGCAGCCGAGAGGGGAATGGGCCACGGGGGATAGCACTTTATGGACTCAGCGGTGGGTAAGGCTGGAAGCTAGAGAGAGAGAGAGAGAGAGAGAGAGAGAGAGAGAGAGAGAGAGAAAGAGAGAGAGAGAGAGAGAGAGAGAGAGAGAGAGAGAGAGAGAGAGGGAGAGACAGAGAGAGAAAGAGAGAGAGAGAGAGAGGGAGTGGGGGGCAAGGGAAGAGGGAGCAGGGGAATAGACAAGATGATGAGATAGATAGATAGGGGAATAGAGAAGAGAGTTGAGGACCGGGAGATGGTGACGAGTGTGAGTTGAAGAAGAAGGAGGGAATCAAGAAAGAGGGAGAAGAAAGAAAAGAAGGCAGGGTGAGAGAAAGAGGGAGGGAGAAGAGGTGAAAAAGAAGAGAGACAAATAGGCGCGGGGAGATATAAAGACAGAGATAGACGGGGAGAATAAGAGTAAGAGTAATAGAAATAAGAGAAGAAGATGAGGAAGTCGCTGGAAAAGAAGAAGAGGAAGACAATGGGAGAAAAAGAAGGAGAGGAAGATTGGGAGAAGAAGAAAAAAAAGGAAGGAGGAAGAAAGAGAGGAAGACGCTGGCAGGGGGAAGAAGAAGAGCAAGATGCTGGAAGAAGAAGAAGGCAAAGAGGAAAGATGAAAGAATAAAAAAAGAGCAGAAGACACTGGAAGAAGATGAAGAAGAGGAAGAGGCTGGAAGAAGAAGAAGGAGAGGAAGAGGATGGAAGAAGAAAAAGGAGCAGAAGTCGCTGGAAGAAGAATAAGAAGGTGCAGAAGACACTGGACGAAGAAGAAGAAGAAGGAGATGAAGAGGCTGAAAGAAGAAAGAGCAGAAGACGCTGGAAGAAGAAGAAGAAGGAGATGAAGAGACTTAAAGAAGAAGAAGGAACAGAATACGCTGGAAGAAGAAGAAGAAGGAGATGGAGAGACTGAAAGAAGAAGAAGGAACAGAAGACGCTGGAAGAAGAAGAAGAAGGAGATGAAGAGACTGAAAGAAGAAGAAGGAACAGAAGACGCTGGAAGAAGAAGAAGGAGATGGAGAGACTGAAAGAAGAAGAAAGAAGAAGAACAGAAGACGCTGGAAGAAGAAGAAGGAGATGGAGAGACTGAAAGAAGAAGGAACAGAAGACGATGGAAGAAGAAGAAGAAGAAGGAGATGGAGAGACTGAAAGAAGAAGAAGGAACAGAAGACGCTGGAAGAAGAAGAAGAAGGAGATGGAGAGACTGAAAGAAGAAGAAGGAACAGAAGACACTGGAAGAAGAAGAAGAAGGAGATGAAGAGACTTAAAGAAGAAGAAGGAACAGAAGACGCTGGAAGAAGAAGAAGAAGAAGGAGATGGAGAGACTGAAAGAAGAAGAAGGAACAGAAGACGCTGGAAGAAGAAGAAGAAGAAGAGATGGAGAGACTGAAAAAGAAGAAGAAGGAACAGAAGACGCTGGAAGAAGAAGAAGAAGGAGATGGAGAGACTGAAAGAAGAAGAAGGAACAGAAGACGCTGGAAGAAGAAGAAGAAGGAGATGGAGAGACTGAAAGAAGAAGAAGGAACAGAAGACGCTGGAAGAAGAAGAAGGAGGAGAGGAAGAGACTGAAAGAAGAAGGAACAGAAGGCGCTGGAAGAATAAGAAGGAGGAGAGGAAGAGACTTAAAGAAGAAGAAGGAACAGAAGACGCTGGAAGAAGAAGAAGAAGGAGATGGAGAGACTGAAAGAAGAAGAAGGAACAGAAGACGCTGGAAGAAGAAGAAGAAGGAGATGGAGAGACTGAAAGAAGAAGAAGGAACAGAAGACGCTGGAAGAAGAAGAAGAAGGAGATGGAGAGACTGAAAGAAGAAGAAGGAACAGAAGACGCTGGAAGAAGAAGAAGGAGGAGAGGAAGAGACTGAAAGAAGAAGGAACAGAAGGCGCTGGAAGAATAAGGAGGAGAGGAAGAGCACTTAGAAGTGAAGAAGAAGGAACAGAAGACGCTGGAAGAAGCGAAGAAGAAGGAGATGGAGAGACTGGAAAGAAGAAGAAGAAACAGAAGACGCTGGAAGAAGAAGAAGAAGGAGATGGAGAGACTGGAAAGAAGAAGGAACAGAAGACGCTTGGAAGAAGAAGAAGGAGATGGAGAGACTTGAGAAGAAGAAGGAACAGAAGATTTGAAGAAGAAGAAGAAGGAGATGGAGGACTGAAAGAAGAAGAAGGAACAGAAGACGCTGGAAGAAGAAGAAGGAGGAGCAGGAAGAGACTGAAAGAAGAAGGAACAGGTCATGCTGGAAGAATAAGGAGGAGAGGAAGAGACTAAAGAAGAAGAAGTTGAACAGAAGACGCTGAAGAAGAAGAAGAAGGAGATGGAGAGACTGAAAGAAGAAGAAGGAAAGAAGACGCTGAAGAAGAAGAAGAAGGAGATGAGAGACTGAAAAGAAGAAGAAGGAACAGAAGACGCTGAAGAAGAAGAAGAAGAAGTGAGATGGAGAGACTGAAAGAAGAAGGAACAGAAGACGCTAAAGAAGAAGAAGAAGGAGATGGAGAGACTTGAAAGAAGAAGAAGAAACAGAAGAGCCGCTGGAAGAAGAAGAAAAGGAGATGGAGAGACTGAAAGAAGAAGGGAACAGAAGACGCTGGAAGAAGAAGAAGAAGGAGATGGAGAGATCGAAAGAAGAAGAAGGAACAGAAGATTGCTGAAGAAGAAGAAGAAGGAGATGGAGAGACTGAAAGAAGAAGAAGGAAACAGAAGACGGCAAGAAGAAGAAGAAGGAGTGAGAGGAAGAGACTGAAAGAAGAAGGAACAGAAGGCGCTGGAAGAATAAGGAGGAGAGGAAGAGACTTAAAGAAGAAGAAGGAACAGAAGACGCTGGAAGAAGAAGAAGAAGGAGATGGAGAGACTGAAAGAAGAAGAAGGAAAGAAGACGCTGGAAGAAGAAGAAGAAGGAGATGGAGAGACTGAAAGAAGAAGAAGGAACAGAAGACGCTGGAAGAAGAAGAAGAAGAAGGAGATGGAGAGACTGAAAGAAGAAGGAACAGAAGACGCTGGAAGAAGAAGAAGAAGGAGATGGAGAGACTGAAAGAAGAAGAAGGAACAGAAGACGCTGGAAGAAGAAGAAGGAGGAGAGGAAGAGACTGAAAGAAGAAGGAACAGAAGACGCTGGAAGAAGAAGAAGAAGGAGATGGAGAGACTGAAAGAAGAAGGAACAGAAGACGCTGGAAGAATAAGGAGGAGAGGAAGAGACTTAAAGAAGAAGAAGGAACAGAAGACGCTGGAAGAAGAAGAAGAAGGAGATGGAGAGACTGAAAGAAGAAGAAGGAACAGAAGACGCTGGAAGAAGAAGAAGGAGGAGAGGAAGAGACTGAAAGAAGAAGGAACAGAAGGCGCTGGAAGAATAAGGAGGAGAGGAAGAGACTTAAAGAAGAAGAAGGAACAGAAGACGCTGGAAGAAGAAGAAGAAGGAGATGGAGAGACTGAAAGAAGAAGAAGGAACAGAAGACGCTGGAAGAAGAAGAAGGAGGAGGAGAGGAAGAGGCTGGCGTTCGAAAAGTGCAAGGGCAATCAAGATATGCGAGGGATAAGCCGTGGCAGGTGAACACGGGATGCCGAGCCACAAACTTAAGCATGAAGATCGAACATGAAATATGAAGTGTGAAGATGAGGCGTCCTGTGTAGGGCAGCACGCACGGGATGGGCGAAGGAGGGTGGAGTGTGGGGGAAGGAAGGGGTGTATGAGAGGTAGGGAAGGAGGGGGGTGGAGAGAGTGTGGGGAAGGAAGGGGTGTACTTAAAGGTAGTGGGAAGAAGGAACAGGAGAGACGCTGTGAAGAAGAAGAAGAAGGAGATGGAGAGAGGTGAAAGGAAGGAGGGTGGAGAGAGTGTGGGAACAGAAGACGTGCAGGAGAAGAAGGGAAGGGAGGAGGAGAGGAGAGAGGCCATGTTCGAAAAGTGCAAGGGGTGTATCAAGAGGTATGTGGAGGGATAAGGGGGTGGCAGAGAGTGTGGGAAGGAACGGGATGCCGGAGAGGTAGGGAAGGACTTAAGCATGGGAGGAGAGTGTCGAACAGGAAGGGTGTATGAGAGGTAGGTGAAGGATGAGGCGTCCTGTGTAGAGAGGTGGGGGAAGGAACGCACGGGGTGTATGAGAGGTAGCGAAGGATGGGGGTGGAGAGAGTGTGGGGAAGGAAGGGGTGCATGAGAGGTAGGGAAGGAGGGGGGTGGAGAGAGTGTGGGGAAGGAAGGGGTGTATGGAGAGGTAGGGAAGGAGGGGGGTGGAAGGTGTGTGGGGAAGGAGGGGTTATGGAGAGAGTGTGGGGAAAAAAGGGGTGTATGGAAGGTGGGGAAGGAGGAGGCGGTGGAAGGAGCGTGGGGAAGGATGGGTTGGAAGTAATGTGGGGAAGGAGGGGGTGTAAGGAGATCAGACTGAAGTGTAAAGGAGTGTGGAAGGAAGACGGGTATAAGGAGCGTTGGGAAGAAGGAAAGTTATAA
>NC_091587.1:21886889-21899389 GCF_042767895.1 Penaeus vannamei | reverse complement strand
ATGTATATGTATGTTTTTTTTTATATTCGTTCCGTGCGCATGCGTTTAGGACATGGGTGTTTTGCGCGTGTGCGTATGTGCATGTGTTTGTGGCGTCGTCTTGTGCACACATGTACGAACTCGTCCCTTTGAAGTGATGAACGTGTTCCCCGGTAGGTATGTATGCGCCCCCCCCCCCTCCGGTCCCTACCCCGGCTACCTCCTTCCCCTCCCCTTCAATCCCTCCCTCCCTCCCTCCTCTCCCTTCTCCCCTCCGGTCCCTACCCCCGGCTACCTCCTTCCCCTCCCCTCCCCTCCCTTGCCTCCCCTTCACTACTCTCCCCTCCCTCCCCTTCCTCCTCTCCCCGGACTCCCTCCCCTTCCCTCTCCGCCCTCTCCCTTCCCCTTCCCCACCTCCGAAGCGAAGCCGAGGCAGTGGGGGCAGGATAGTGCGATGCTGACTGGGTTACTTGGGAGGGAGTCAGGTGTAGGGGTGCCCGTCAGGAGGGAGAGGGAGAGAGAGAGAGAGAGAGAGAGAGAGAGAGAGAGAGAGAGAGAGAGAGAGAGAGAGAGAGAGAGAGACAGACAGACAGACAGACAGACAGACAGACAGACAGACAGACAGACAGACAGACAGACAGACAGACAGACAAACAGACAGACAGACAGACAGACAGACAGAGAAGAGAGAGAGAGAGAGAGAGAGAGAGAGAGAGAGAGAGAGAGAGAGAGAGAGAGAGAGAGAGAGAGAGAGAGAGAGAGAGAGAGAGAGAGAGAGCGATGAGGGGGATGTTGGCTGGAGGCTTTGTGCACATGATGTGTGGGGATGGAGGCGAAACATCACTGGGTTAGGTCGGTCTGCGTGTGATAAAATGTGTGCGCTCGCAGACCCGCTCGTGGGCTCGGGTCTCTCGCTACAACGTAAGCACTTCATAACAATAACAATGTGTATGTATGTATATCCATTTATAATTATACATACATACATTCATTCATGGAAGCCTAAATACATACTACATACATCCATGCAAACATAAATACACACATTCATGCAATTATAAATACATACATACATGCAAACGATGTTTTTATATATATATATATATATATACATGTAAGCGTACACAGATTCTGGAAAGTCTTCTTCGGTGACCGCAGAAGGAACTCTCCGTCCCTGGAATTCCCAGTTCCAAGTTCAAGTAGTTTGGCGCGCTGTTCCTTTTAGAATTCCAGTCCTGCTTAACCTCTTCGCGTCCTATCATGAATCGTAGATGCGTGAGTTTCTGCATTCATTAATTTCCTTATGCACGTGTGCGTGTGTGTACAAATTAGTTTTTTATTTATCATAAAAACTTAACTAAAAAAAAAAATATATATATATGTATATATATATATTTTTATCATTATTATTATTATATACGTTTTTTTTTGGGGGGAGGGAGGTGCGCTAGTCCAGGCCCCCATCACATTATGCATCTTTTTTATAATATGAAGACGTCATGTCACAAGCCGATGGCATAAATCAAACGACGAGGCTTCACTTTGACCCCAAAGGAAGGTCTACAGCGACGGAGTTCCACGGGGAAACATCGCCGCTGGATTCAGAAACGGCCGAGCTCCCAAGCACAAAAACTCAATCAGCACGCGCCCCGTAAAACAACACATCCCATGCTTGTTTCCTGAACGGATATCCCTATAAACATTATTGATAAACATCTGCATCAAATTGGCAACAAGGCCCAGTATTGCACACTGTAATGTTCCCGCGCGAAGGAGCCATTCCCTTTAAGTTTATCCTACGATTTGGCATCTATGCCAGCCAGACAGCTCGAGGGGGACGTTTCGCAATGGTTCGTCCTCGTGTCACGCCGCTTCGTCCAGACAGCTGTGTTTGAGGTCCTCGTCTGCATTAAAGATCTGGAGGTGCCCATTCTTTCTAGCTGCGAGAGGGGTTGTCGTAGCCATGCGTGATTCGCCTAATAGGTCATGCAAGTCGTTCAGTATCAAGCGGTGTTTAAGGGGAAATTTTTGGGTGAACGAATATTAGTGGAATTTTGGAGAGAAAAAAAAATCCTGTAGGGTGAGGGAGGGGTTGAGGCTCGGTGAGAGGGGGTAGGAGGAGAAAGAGGAGGGGGAGGAAGAGGAGGAGGAGGAGGCGGAGGGAAGGGTGAGGGAGAACCAAAGCACTGATAATGCGAAAATGAGGAATAGAAGAAAAAACGGATAACGAACCAAATAACACGGGAATTAAAGCAACCTCGAAAAGATGACATTGGGCTGAGAGATCTTGCGACGCTCCTTCTCCCTTTCCGAGACAGGTTCACTAAGATTAAAAATGTTTCGGGAAAGTAAAAATCCAAGGCACAGGGAGCGACGTGTGGAGGGAAGGGGGAGGAGGGAGCAAGGCACACGAGAGAAAGAGATTATAAAGAAAGAGAGAAGGAGAAAGAGAGAAGAGAGAGAAAAAAAAGTGGGGGAGGGGCAGCATCCCAAACCAAGCTCCCTCTTCCCTCTTCTTCGTCTCTCCCTCCTCTCCCCGCTGCCGCCACTCTCCACACCTCCTCCCTCTTCCCCCAAACCCCCCTCCTCCTCCTCTTCCTCCTCCTCCTCGTCGCCCTCCTCCTCCTACTCCTCCTCTCCCCCCTGACCTCCCACCTCCCGGCTGGGCACGGAGAGCTGGCCGCACACACACGCACACAACTACACCGACCGACACTTAGTGCGGTCGTTACACCTCCAAACAGTCGTTGGTCGTCGTTCGTGTAGAAGGTGTTTCCCAGTGTTTTGATGTGTCATCTGTCATACATCTAGACCTTGTGATCAGAGGGTGATTACTGATAAATTGCAATCGATTTTGAAACTCCCGTTCACCTCAGGCTCCGAGACTTCGCTTCGGATCGGGAGCCTATATCGGGAGTCTGTTTTTCGTTCGGAAATCGGTCTTGACAGTTGTTATTGAGGCTTCTATTCGCCTTCGTGTTCTCCCAGGAAGCGTGTTTTGAGCGAGTGACTTGTTCTGCGGTGTGTTCCGAACCCAGCCTGGAAATCTGCAACCATGGATCCTATGTATTATCACTGGTGAGTAAGAAGCTACGTTTTTCCCCTCGCCTGTGTCTGCCTTATCCTCTGTTTCCCATGACAGCGTCCTCGAGACTAATTACATGTACACACGCACTGTGCGATTCATTTATGTGCAGTTATAGGGCGATTGAAGGTTGGATTACTCCATGTGACTTTAACTATCGTGCGTTTTGTTAACGACAAAAGCGCGAATTTCAAATCTTAAAACTGATTAACATACGATCTGTTCCTCGCGCTTCTGTTTTGCCCCTTGTGTCTTGGGGGCTTTGGTGCCCATAGGCCTCTTCCAACACCTTCGCTTTCGTTTAGACGCCAAACTTCTAAGTCTTGCGAGAAATATTGCGATTTTAGAGTGGTTTGCAGAAGTTTGCGCAGTTAAAGAAAAAAAGTTTTTCTGGGGAAATTACTAGCGAGGAAAGAAAAGTTTTTCTTTATATGTCATTGCGTTTTAAGTCACTTCTCGGCATTCAATTAAGTGCGTGATTCATTTGCAGTCATAGGAATTCAAGTCTGTAAATGACATGTAAACAAATATTTAGAAAAAAACTGTAATAAATCACCAGCGCAGGGAGACTAGTGGCGCATGCGTCGTGCCGTTTGCACATATAGATTAGCTCCCTTGCAACCCTCCTCTCTCTCTCTCTCTCTCTCTCTCTCTCTCTCTCTCTCTCTCTCTCTCTCTCTCTCTCTCTCTCTCTCTCTCTCTCTCTCTCTCTCCGTTTTCTCTCTCTCTCTCTCTCTCTCTCTCTCTCTCTCTCTCCGTTTTCGCTTTCTAATTTCTTCTGTTGAAGAATTCTCTCTCTCTCTCTCTCTCTCTCTCTCTCTCTCTCTCTCTCTCTCTCTCTCTCTCTCTCTCTCTCTCTCTCTCTCTCTCTCTCTCTCTCTCTCCGTTTTCGCTTTCTAATTTCTTCTGTTGAAGATTCTCTCTCTCTCTCTCTCTCTCTCCGTCTCTCTCTCTCTCTCTCTCTCTCTCTCATTCACTCTCACTCTCTCTCATTCACTCTCTCTCTCTCTCATTCACTCTCTCTCTCTCTCATTCACTCTCTCTCTCTCTCATTCACTCTCTCTCTCTCTCATTCACTCTCTCTCTCTCTCATTCACTCTCACTCTCTCACTCTCACCCTTGCTCTCACTCTCTCCGTTTCTCTCTTTCTCTCGTCCTCCTCTCTACGTCCGCCACCGCCGCCGCCGCTGGGGCATGGAGGGCGGCCGTCCCACTTCAGTTTTATTCCAGAGGCAATTTATTCCGAAAGCTCTGTGGGCAAATTATGGAAAAGATCGATGGTTGATGCACCCTTCCATTCCCCTGTGTTGTTCGTTTGTTATATCTGATTCATGTTCTTCCCCATTACGTAAAACCGTCGGCACTTTTAGACACGCAATAGAATCGTATGCGTAGTTTTATGCACTTATTGTTTTTTTTTTTATAAGTTTATTGTGTTACTTATTTTTGTCAGTTTATTTTTATTCTTATTTTGGGGGGAGGGGGGGAATGTTGAGGAATAATAGATAATAAAATCTTGAGCATGCGTTGAAGGCCTAATGGGATTTTAGGCCGTCGTGAAGAATCATTAAAAAAAGGGGAAGCGAACTAATTGCTTTCTCCTCTGTTTATCTCCTTTCCTTCTATTTATCCTTCCCTTCCCTTAGGCCTAGTCTTATTCTTCATCGAGCTTTCGCCAGCCTGATATTCGCGAGAGAAAATAAAAAATCGTTCTCTCTCTCTCTCTCTCCCCATCGTATTAACTCCCACCCTATTCCCTCTCTCCCTCCTCCCCCTTCTCCCTCTCTCCATTCCGCCCCCTCTCACTTCTCTCCATTCCGCCCCTTCTCCCTTTCTCTCTATGACTCCTTCTCCCTCTCTCCCTGCGCCTCCATCTCCTTCACTTCCTCTTCTCTCTTCTCTCTTTCTCCCTATTCCTCCTTCTCCCTCATTTCCTCTTTCCCATCTCCCTATCTCCCTCTTCTCTCTTTCTCTCTCTCTCCCATCTCCCTTTCTCCCTCTTCCCCTCTTCTCCCTCACTTCCCCTGCAATCTTTTCCTTCTCCGCCCCTTCTGTCTCATCGCCAAACCCGTTGCTCCTTTTTTCTTCTCTCCGCCCCCTTCTTTCTCCTTCCTTCTTCCTCCTCTCGCTTCTCCTTTCCTCCAACCGCCCCTTTCTCCTGTCAGCCGTCTGCAAACCCTCTTCTTTCATACTCCCACCGCCTCCTTCTCTTCCTCTATCCGCTCTTTTACTCTCCTACCTCTCTTCTTTTCCCTTCCTCCTTCCCGCAAAATTCCTTTTTTCCCCCACCTTCCTTCTAGTACACTTTTCCTTCCGTCCTACCAGCTTCTTCATTTCCCCCTTTCCTCCTTGCAGCCCAGTTTCCCTTCTTTCGCTTCCCTCTTCTTTCTCCTCCCCTCCATGCAGCCTTTTTTTCGTCCTCCCCTTCCTCCTTCTTTCTCCCTCAGCCCTCCCACTTCTTTCTCCCTCCTTCCGCCCCTCCCTCCCACAATATTTTTTTCGCCCTCCCTTCCCTCTCTCCCACCTTCAATCCCTCTTTTCGCCCTCCTTCTCTCCCTCCTTCCAGCCCCGTCCCCCTCCCTCCCTTTTCGTCCTCCCTCAATCCTTTCCCCACCCTCAATCCCTCTTTTCGCCCTCTCTCCCTCCCTCCCTTTCTTCCTCCCTCAATCCTTTCCCCCACCCTCAGTCCCTCTTTTCGCCCTCTCTCCCTCCCTCCCTTTCTACCTCCCTCAATCCTTCCCCCACCCTCAGTCCCTCTTTTCGCCCTCTCTCCCTCCCTCCCTTTCTAATCCTTTCCCTCAATCTTTTCCCCTCTCCCTCCCTCCCTTTCTACCCCAATCCTTTCCCCCACCCTCACAATCCCTCTTTTCGCCCTCCCTCCCTCCCTCCCTCCCTCCCTCCCTCCCTCCCTCCCTGCAGCCCCGTCTCCCTCGCCGCCCAAACCTCTTTCAAGAAGACGCAGCGACTTCTCCTGGCCGCTCCTGCGTCTTGGAGAATTTCGCTCTTTACAGTTATCCGGAAATATCTCCGTTGCCTTTTCTCTTTCGTCGTCTTGTGGGCCTCCTCTTTCTCTTTCGTTAATACTCGAGGAAGAATGGATTGTGTATTTCTACTTGAAAGCGGTTTAGATATTGAGTCAAAATTGCGGTATGTGTTATTAGATTTTTTATTGTTATTGTTATTATTTGTTTTGTGTTATTTGCTGTATTTATCTATTTGAGGAGGTTTGCTTTGTAGTTAGCGACGCCCTTTTAAGAATCAGTTTTATGCATCGGCCTACGTGTTGAAAACGCACTTGGAAATAATTTTTATTTATTTATTTATTCTTATTATTGTTTTCTTAATTTCAGTTTGTAAATACTGTATTTTTTTTTCTTTTTTTAATAAGAATCCCCTTTGCACATCGGACTAATACGTCAAAGGTAAATATTTCACACGCAGACTCGTTATTTTTACTTACCCTGCTCGTATTACACAACCGTATTTCGTAAGGTTGAAAGTCAAATCCCAGATCATGTGATTATCGTCGATTTCAGCTGAATAGCCTCTGGCTAAAAATAGTGTTGTCCAGATTCGTTCACGATCCGGGAAATACGGAATTGTTAGTTTCGAAACACGACTTTTGTGTCTATTTTTTGAAAAATAGTGTATCTTCGTTGTTTCCCCCGTTTTCTCGTGTTTTGTAAAACATCGTTTGCAGGTCGGCATTTTCTGGTGAATATATACATATATATATATATATATATATATATATATATATATATATATATATATATATATATATATATATATATATATATATATATGTATGTATGTATGTATGTATTTAGCTATATTTATATAATATATATATATATATATACATATATACATATATACATATATATGCATATATATATAAGGAAGAGAGTAGGATGATTACAGCGGAAAAGAAACGCAGCAAAGGAAAGATGAGGAGAAAGACAAGAATAAAACATTAAAAATAAATGAAAAGAAAATGAATAAAAGAGCGAGAGAAAATATATATATATATAGGATTTCCTCCCGCTTATTCCGCGACACCGTTTCTGCGACACGTCTCGAACGCGCTCGGGCGTCCGCTCGGCCGAATGCCGCTGCCGCCATTTCCGTAATTTCCTGGCGGCCGATATAATGATTTCGGCCGCGCGTCTCATTATCGTCAGACACACATGCGGCCCGGATGGAACAGCCGATTGTGCAGCTGGGAACCATTCCGGGCGCGGGGAGTGATTCATGCATGGGCGAAGCGGCCAGAGCACTTTGTCATGAACAATTGCAGCCGCGCAAACAGGCTGGCCGCACACACACACACACACACACACACACACACACACACACACACACACACACACACACACACACACACACATACATACATACATACATACATACACATACACACACACACACACACACACACACACACACACACACACACACACACACACACACACACATACACACACATACACACACACACACACACACATGCACCTTTTTTTTAGGGCGGTTTTCCCTTGCCCTTCCCCTATACCCTCTGACCATAGCCTCACTCTTGTTCTGTTTTTCCCCTCTTCCTCTTTCGCTTGCCTTATGCCCCGGTTCCCTTTTCCCTTCCTCGTTTCTTCTTCCCTTGTACTCTGATCTTGTTTCTCCTTCCTTCTTTCTCTTTCTCTTGTGTTGTAAATCTCGTTTGCTCTCCCCATTTCCCCTCCCTTATACTCTGTGCTCATGTTTCCTCTTTCGTTCCTTTCCCGTATATTCTAATTCTCAGTTTCTCTCATCCATTCCCTTCCTTTCCATATCCTCCCCTTCTCTTCCCTTCTGTTATCTTCTCTTCTCTTCCCTTCTCTTGTCTTCTCTTCTCTTCCCTTCCTTTCTCTTCTCTTCTCTTCCCTCCCCTTATAGTCTAACTCTCTCATCCCCCTTTGTTCCCCTCCCCTTATGCTTTATTCCTTTCCTCCCACCTCTCTTTCCCCTCCTTTTGCCCAAACTTTATCCCCTCGCCCCCCCCCCCACCCCCCCACCCAACAAAATCATTCATTCCATTGGCATGCTTGCACTAGTGATATAAAAACATCAATAAAATCAAATCCATAGAAATATGTGAAAGTGTTGTTATTGTCTGTTTTAGATATATTTTTCTACATTATTGTTTTTTCATTTATTATTATTAATGTTTGCGTTGTTATTATCATTATTATTATTATTTTTGTTATTATTATTATAATTGTTATTATTATTATTTTTGTTATTATTATTATAATTGTTATTATTATTATCATTATCATTATTATTATTAATATCCTCATCATCATTATTATCATCATTATTATTATCATTATTATTATCATCATTATTATTATCATTATTATTATCATTATTATCGTTATTATTATTAATCATCATCATCATCATCATCAATATTGTAGAATGAAAAGCACAACAGTAACCCATCAAACATACATTAATATCAACACTAAAAGTACCTGTTATTATGTCACAGGAAAATAGGGCACGAGTAATAAGAGAATAATTACGATAGAGGTATTTCCATTCATGATGTCTTAATTAATGTTACTAATGCTGTATTCGCTAATTGTGATGCATTTTTCTCGTGTGATATTAATGGTATTAGTGATAGTGACTCATTGCTTTATAAGGTTATTTCTGTGTTATTATTATTGTTGTTATTGTTGTTATTGTTATTATTTTTGTTATTGTTGTTGTTGCTGTTGTAATCATTATATTACCATTGTTAGTATTAATGTTATTATTATTGTTATTGTTATCATTATTATTATTATTACTGTTATCGTTGTTGTTATTATTATTATTGTTGTTGTTATTTCTATTATTATTGTTGTTGTTGTTGCTGCTGCTGTTGTTGCCCGTACCGTCGACGGCATCTTAGTTTCGATTAGTATATTGTGATTACTGCTATAACTGCAAATAATTTCATTTGGCATGTTATTTTATTATAATCTTCATTCTTATCTTCGTAAATATGTGACAGCGTGACATTTTGATTATTATTCAAGTTCCTATTGTTGATGGCAGTATTATTATTATCAATATTCCATTATTATAGTAATGTTTGTATTTTTTATGATACATTTTCATGTTTGTATTTTTTCATGATGATTATTTCATGTTACTGTTTTCACCAGTATTACTATATTTATTTCATGTTTATTATTGTTTTCACCAGTATTACTATATTGATGATTATTGCTATCAACAATAACCCCGTTCCCATAATCATTAAAGTAAGTACTTCATCTTTACTGTAGATATTAATATTCTTATTCCTATTAACAAAATTCTATTCACGAAATATTGTCACAGATGATTATATTGTCACTACTGCTCTGAATTACCATTATGAATTATTGTCATTATGCCTAAAATTATTGTTGGGATTACGGGCTTTGTCGTAATATGTATATATATTTTCTGCAGCATAAATGATTATGTCATCAATCATTACTTTTTGATTGCTTACACTAATGGTAATAAGTATGTTTAATGATATATGATGTTTGATTCGTTATGTGATCAATAATTGTTATGATGGTGATTGTTATGACAGTGATTATGAAAATGATAACCTAATAACCAAATGATACTGAATATATAATTTCACTTAATAACTATTAGCGAATTGATAGAAAAAGGACATTTGATATTTTTGATTATAGTAAAGCTGATATCAATAAACTTTATAATTGTAACGAAATGGCGAAAACATACTTAATGATATTAATGCTGTTGATAAGATTTAGTTCATTATAATAGCACCATTTAAAATCATAATACTTAATACATAAAATCATAATACTTAATTCTAATGACAGTAATGATGCCGTTTAAAGTAATGATATGAATTTAAACAAATTGTATAGAAATAACATATAATTATTGCTATTATGATTTTCATATTTTTCATCTTACCTTCTTCAACATTATCATTATCATTATATTTTATAGCGTTCATATCAGTATGGTTATCTCGTAAATATATTTTTACTTCCTTATGATTATTGCTGTTATACTCTTAATTATAGTTATTATTTTTACTATTGACAACTATGAACATGATATGATACAAAGACTCTTAAGATAAGATTATATGTTTTTTTTATTAATACAAAGACTCTTAAGATAAGATTTTATCTTCTTATTAATACAGAGCCTCTTAAGATAAGATTATATTTTCTTATTAATACAAAGACTCTTAAGATAAGATTATATTTTCTTTATTAATGCAAAGACTCTTAAGATAAGATTATATTTTCTTATTAATACAAAGACTCTTAAGATAAGATTATATTTTCTTTATTAATGCAAAGACTCTTAAGATAAGATTATATTTTCTTATTAATACAAAAACTCTTATGATATAATTATATTTTTTATTAGTACAAAGGCTCTTAAGATACGATTATATTTTCTTATTAATACAAAGACAAGATAATATTGCATTTTCTTTATTAATAAGAAATAACTAGAAATCAGGAATTAAGATTGGAATACGAATTTAAGGCTTCGTTTTATGATGTCACGCCTGAAGGTAAACGAAAACCCCGATTTATTACTGGAGGGAAAATCTGCGCGTCCTTAAATCAGGGGAGCATCACGCCGTACGGTGTATGGGCCTGCTATGGGAAATCGATACAGCTGATCTTTTCCATCTCTGGCCTCTCTCGTTCACTCTTTCTCTCTCTCTCTCTCTCTCTCTCTCTCTCTCTCTCTCTCTCTCTCTCTATTTCTCTCTCTCTCTCTCTCTCTCTCTCTCTCTCTCTCTCTCTCTCTCTCTCTCTCTCTCCTCTCTCTCTCTCTCTCTCTCTCTCTCTCGTCTTTCTCGCTCTCGTCTTTGTCGGTTTGGGGGTTAGTGTTAAGGTCTCTTGGCTCGGTGCTGTCTGTTTTGCCTTTCAGACTGTTTGTGTGTCCGGTGTGTGTGTGTTTATATATATATATATATATATATATATATATATATATATATATATATATATATATATATATATATATATAAGTATATACATATACAGTACATACATATATATATATATATATATATATATATATATATATATATATATATATATATATATATTGCGTGTGTGTGTGTGTGTGTGTGTGTGTGTGTGTGTGTGTGTGTGTGTGTGTGTGTGTGTGTGTGTGTGTGTGTGTGTGTGTGTGTGTGTGTGTGTGTGTGCGTGTGTGTGTGTATGCGTGTTAGTTTCACACACACGCACACACACAACCACCTCGGCCCTCCCCTGCCGCGGCCGCCTTCGCCACCAAAACCCCGCTTGGCCACCTCCCTCACCCCCACCCCAGGGGTCGCCGTGTGCCAAGCGCATGGTCTGCCTGAACAACCACCACGCGCCCGTAATGGAACAAAAATACAGGCAGTTTGTACACATTCAGAGCTCCTCTCTTATCGCCTTTCGACCCCCCCCTTCCCTCCCTCCTGCTTTAGACTAAGCTGGGGACGCTATGGTATAAAAAGGCGTGTGTGTGGAGCCCTTTAACATCTGCTTGGTGGGCGGTCAGTTGCCCAGCGTTACCGACACAATGGTGCAGGTGGTTTGGTGTGTGAGATATTGTGCGTGTGCGCGTGTCTGTCTGATGGGTATGTGCGCGTGTCTGGTTGGTGGGTATGTGCGCGTGTCTGGTTGGTCTGTGTACGTTTGTGCTTTTGCGTCTGTCTGATCTGTGCGTAAGTGTGTGTCTGATATATGTGTGCATGCGTGCGTGTGTGAGCGTGTCTGTCCTATAAGGGCGAGTGTCTGCATGGCTGCGCGTGTGACTGTGCGCGTGCAATTACATCTCATATTATCAGAAATATAAATTACAGGCGATTTTTAGTTGAACTTTCGACCGAATAAAAGAATCGAAAGGTCGAAAAAAATTCCCGCTGACACAGCCATAGTATTATAACGGTTCGTACGAGGTGCATTATTTATATCCGCACAATGCAGCGTCTTTGTTCTCTGGAATCTATTTTTCAGACGGCCTCTAATTGCATTTACATTGCGCGATTCTGATGTATTTTTACCTCGTTAACTTGCAGGATTTTTCCCCCTCTTTTCCCTTTTATTAATATTTTTTCTGCTGAAATTATCATCCTAGTTGGACAATGGTGAATTATAATTCAAAGGACTTTTTTATATTTAAAAATGTGTTATCATTTTATGATCACTCTCGATTCCCTTGACTAATAATACCATATTTATTTTTCGTCTTCTTTCTCTGTTTAATTAACTTTTTTTCCTAACGTGTGTGTTTTGCACTTTCCGCTTTCGACGAGCGATTAGCGCTAAAATCGCTATGTTTGTCTTGGGATTTTCGACTCATCCGATTACCGCTAGATGACTTACTTAGCGCCTAATAGCACGGGTTTGTT
>NC_091587.1:21869389-21881889 GCF_042767895.1 Penaeus vannamei | reverse complement strand
TTGTTTGTTGTTTTTTCGCATTGTTTTGTCATTTATATTCATGTTGCTTTGTCATTCGGTTGCCATTCATTTTCGTGTATTTGGCATTCCGTGAATATTGTTCCATCTCTCCCTCGAATATTCTTGTAAAGAAAAACGAATATTCGCATTTCGTTCAATATCTACGTTCTAGCATCTGCATCTCTACTCTCTCTCTCTCTCTTTCTTTCTCTCTCTCTCTCTCTCTCTCTCTCTCTCTCTCTCTCTCTCTCTCTCTAACCCCCCTCTCTCTATCTATCTATCTATCTATCTCTCTCTTTCTTTCTCCCTTTCTCTCGTAAATATCAATACAAGTTTCTTTATCATTTTGCGAATATTAATGCCTCTTTATTCTGCCTCCTTAAGGTTCACGTGTGTGTCTTTACAAGCCCGCAAATATCCGCATCCCCCCCCACCCTCCCTCCCCCCACCCTCTCTCTCTCTCTCTCTCTCTCTCTCTCTCTCTCTCTCTCTCTCTCTCTCTTCTATCTATTCTATCTATCTCTGTCTATCTTTCTCTATCTTCTCTCTTCTCTCTCTCTCTCTCTCTCTCTCTCTCTCTCTCTCTCTCTCTCTCTCTCTCTTACTCTCTCTCTCTCTCTCTCTCTCTCTCATCCGGCCATAGTCTCGCCGTAAACAACCTTCCTGTACAACGTCTTGAGGAACGAGTGACATGCCTTCAACATCCGGGTATTATTGGCCTGTGCCGAGGCTGGGTCCCTGCGCGGCCTGGACGAGAGAGCCCGTGACCGCTCGCCTTCGAATAATTCAGTGGGACAAGGCTCTCTGCTCCTGCCCTTTCGCTGCCTTCGTTGTTCTCCTTTTTATTGTTCTTTCTTTTGTTTTTTTGTTTTCTGGTGTTCTTTCTTCTTTCTTTTGTATTTGTTTTCTGGTGTTCTTTTTTTTTTTTTTTTTTGCTGATGTCCTTTATTTTGTTTTTTCTTTCTCTTTCTCTTCTTTTGTTTCATTTCTCTTTTTCCTCTTCTTTCTTCTTTCTCTTTCTCTTCTTTCATCTTTTTTCTTCTCCCACTTCTTTTTTTCTTTCTCTGCTTTTTATTTATTTTTTCTCCCTCTTCCCTTCTCCTTATCCTCTATCCAGATTCTCACTCATTCCTTCCCTTTCGCCCATCCACAAGCAACTTCGCCCCCCCTTCCCTAGCTCCTCCCTCCACGCATATTTAAACTCACCTTCCCTCTTCTCCCTCCTCTCCCTACCCCCTCCCTTCTCCCTCTCCCCATCCAGAGCCACTCTCATCCTTCTCCTCCCTCTCCCTACCCCCTCCCTTCTCCCTCTCCCCATCCATAGCCACTCTCATCCCCTCCCTCATCCCTCTTTTTCATCCTCCTCTCTCCATTTACTCCACGCTTTCCCCCTCCTTTTCCCTCTCCCCACTACAGTCCCACATAATCCCCTCCCATTTCCCCATTTACTCCACACCCACACCCTCCCCTTTCCCCACTCTCCCCACCCAAAATCACCCTACCCATCCCCTTTTTCCCCAACCTCCCCCACACAGAGTCACACCAACCCTCCCCTCCCCCTAACCAACCCTCCCCACCCAAAATCACATCCGCCCCTCCCCTCTTCCCCACCCTCCCCACCCACAATCACACCTACCCCCAACCCTTCCCCACCCATAGTCACACCAACCCCTCCCCTCCCCCCTAACCAACCCTCCCCACCCAAAATCACACCCGCCCCCTCCCCTCCTCTCTCACCCCCTACCCAAACACCCCCAACAAAACACCCACTTCCCCAAAGGGTAGTTCGGACGTCCTCACAGAACTGTACCGCGTGTAGGTGTTTCGCACCGTCTCCACGTTCCTTCAATAAGAGAAAAAAGTATATATACGCTGTGTTATTATGATGAAAAACGTGTTATGTTCGTATCCCAGCAAGTGGTAGGGGGTCGCGGGGTATAATGATTCTTGAAGATTCTTGAAAAGTGGTTTGCACATTTTTCCATCTTTTTCGTATTTTTACTGTGTGAAGTTTTTTTTCTGTTTTGTTCTTGCTATTATTCTTTATTATTTTTCTTCTCTTGCTTTTCTCGTTCCGTTGTTTACTTTATCTGGGGTTTATCGTCCGGATTAGTCATCGGTAATTACCATTTCCTTCTTTATCTTTCTCTCTTTTTTTCTAATTCCTTTACTTTCCCACTTTCTCATTCTCCTACTCATACTTTGTATCACAGTGTACGCATTCTCTTTCTCTCTCTCTCTCTCTCTCTCTCTCTCTCTCTCTCTCTCTCTCTCTCTCTCTCTCTCTCTCTCTCTCTCTCTCTCTCTCTCTCTCTCTTCCTCCCTCTCCCTCTCCCCTCCCTCCCTCCCCTCCCTCCTCCTCCCTCCCTCCTCCTCCCTCCTCCTCCCTCCTCCCTCCCTTCTTCACCCCCACCCTTCTTTCCTCCTCCCCCCCACACACCCTTCATCTTTCTCTCCTTCTTCCTCTTTCTCCCACTTTTCTCTATCCCCTTTCTCTCCCCCTCCCCCTCCCTCTTCCTCTTCCCTTTCGTCCGCGCCTCTCTCCTCCATGGCGGCGCGCCCCGCTAAATAATTCCGTCTCGTATCGTTATGAATAACTCGCGCGATCCCTCCCTCCCTCCTCCTCCTCCCTCCCTCCTCCCTTTTCCCTCTCCCTTCTTCACCCCCACCCTTCTTTCCTCCCTCCCCATCACCCTTCATCTTTCCCCTCTTCCCTCTTCCTCATTCTCTCTCTCTCTCTCTCTCTCTCTCTCTCTCTCTCTCTCTCTCTCTCTCTCTCTCTCTCTCTCTCTCTCTCTCTCTCTCTCTCTCTCGCTGCTTCGAACAGCGTGGGTCGAAGGCAGGGGAACTGGGGGGGGGGGGATGGAAGGAAGGATGGATGGAGGGAAGGGGAGGATGGAGGGAGGGAATGGAGGGAAGGATGGAGGGAGGGAGGGAGGCTAAGGAAGGATGGGGGAGGGGGAAAGGAGGAAGGGAGGGAGGGATGGGAGAAAAGAGGGGGGGGAAAGGAAGAGGGGGAGTGAGTGAAGGAGGGGAAAAGAAGGAGGGAGGGAGGAAAGGGAAGGAAGGAAGGAGGGTGGAAGGGAGAGGAAAAGGAACGAAGGAAGAAGGGAAGAGAAGAGGAGAGAGAGGAAGGGTAAGAAAGAGGGAGGGAAGGAAAAGGAAGGAGTAAACAGGGAAAAAAGGGAAGGAGAGATCAAGGGATGGGAAAAGAAAGGGAAAAGGAGGGAGGGAACAGGGGAATAAGGGAGGGAAGAAGTGAGGGAGAGAGCAATGAAAGCAAAGGAAAAAGGACAGGGGAAGAAATGTACGGAAAGAGACATGGAGGGAGAGAAGTAAAGGATAAAAGGGAAAATGGAGGAAAGACGGAATAAGAGAAGGAAAATTAGATGTAGGGGAGAAAAGGATAAAAAGTGGAATGGAGGAAATACGGAATGAGAGAAGGAAAATTAGATGAAGAGGAGAAAAGCATAAGAGGAGAGATGGAAGAAAGAAAGAATGAGAGAAGAGATGAAGAGATAGAGGGAATGAGAGAGGGAGAAGGGCCCCGAAATACCGCTCTGTTGGAGGCCTCTGCGATACGAGAGCAATTGAAGGTAGTGGGAGTGGAAGGAAACGAGGAAGGAGAGAGGGAGAGAAAGAGAAATGGAGGAAGGGAAAGATGAAGAGGGAATTGGAGAAGGAGGGAAGGAAGGAGGACAGGGAGAAAAGTAGAAAGGGAGTGGGAGAGAGAGAGAAAAAAAATAGACAGACAGACAGAGACAGAGAGGGGGAGACGGAGAGAGAAGGAGGGAGGGGGGAGCAACAAAGAAAAAGAGACATCACGCCAATTCCACCTCCCGATCCCTTCCCCCTCCCCCCTTCTCCCTCCTCCCTCTCCCCCCTCTCCCCCTTCCATCTCTCCCCCTCATCATCATCACCCCCCTCCCCACCCCCACCCCCACCCCCTCCTTCCCCGCAAATATCTCGCAAAATTACATTTCCATGTCTCTGCAGACAGCGAAGGTCCCCCCGGCTGGAGGCTCGTGCGCGCTGCCGGGGTCTCCGAGGGAGTGCAAGGGTCTTACGGCAGTAGGGTGTTCGGGGGCGGGGGAGGGGGAGAGGGAGGGGGAGAGGGACAGGAGGGGAGGGTGTGAGGGGGGGGGGGGGAGGGAGAAATGGGAGGAGGAGAAATGGGGGAAGGGGGGAGGGAGAAAAGGGGGATGGGAAGGGAAGGGAAGGGGGAGGGAGAAATGGGGGATGGGAAGGGAGGGGAGGAGAGAGGGGAAGGGAAGGGAGGGGAGGGAGAAAAGGGAGGAGAGAGGGGAAGGGAAGGGAGGGAAGGAGAAAGGGAGGAGAGAGGGTGAAGGGAAGGGAGGGGAGGGAGAAAAGGGGGAAGGGAGGGAGGGAGAAAAGGGGGAAGGGAAGGGAGGGGAGGGAGAAATGGGGGAAGGGAAGGGAAAGGAGGAGAGAGGGTGAAGGGAAGGGAGGGGACAGAGAAAAGGTTGAAGGGAAGGGAAGGGAAGGGAGGAGAGCTAAGGGAGGGATTGGGAAGGGGTAAGGGAGGGAAAGGGTTAGGGAGAAGAGGGAGTTTGGGAAGGAGAAGGAGAGAAGAGGGGAAGGGAAGAGGGAAGGAAGAGGAAGGGGTAAGGGAGGGGAAAGTGAGAAGAGAGGGGAATGGAAGAGTTAATGGAGGAGAAAGGAAGGCGAGAAGATTAGGGAGGAGGGAGGGGTTAAGTAAGGGAAATGGAAAATGCGATAGGAATGGGGAATAAATTGGGGAATGGATGAGGGAAGGGAGAGAAAGGGAGAGGAAGGGTTGAGGGTGGAGGAAGGGAGGGGGAGGAAGGGGAGGGGACTAAAGGGAAGAGGAGGGGCAAACAGAGGAAGTTTTTAGGAGGGCCGTGGGGGAGGGAAGTGATAAGGGAGTGAGTCAGTTTGGCGAAGGGTATAGGGAGGGAAGAGAGAGAGAGAGAGAGAGAGAGAGAGAGAGAGAGAGAGAGAGAGAGAGAGAGAGAGAGAGAGAGAGAGAGAGTTAGAGAGAGAGAGAGAGAGAGAGAGAGAGAGAGAGAGAGAGAGAGAGAGAGAGAGAGAGAGAGAGAGAGAGAGAGAGAGAGAGAGAGCAAGAGCAAGAGCAAGAGCAAGAAAACGAGAGAACGAAAGAGATAGATAGAGATAGAGAGAGAGAGAGAGAGAGAGAGAGAGAGAGAGAGAGAGAGAGAGAGAGAGAGAGAGAGAGAGAGAGAGAGAGAGAGAGAAAAGAGAGAGAGAGAGAGAGAGAGAGAGAGAGAGAGAGAGAGAAGAGAGAGAGAGAGAGAGAGAGAGAGAGAGAGAGAGAGAGAGAGAGAGAGAGAGAGAGAGAGAGAGAGAAAACAAGAGAAAGAAAGAGAGAGAGAAAACAAGAGAAAGAAAGAGAGAGAGAAAACAAGAGAAAGAAAGAGAGAGAGAAAACAAGAGAAAGAAAGAGAGAGAGAAAACAAGAGAAAGGAAGAAAGAGAGAGAGGGGGGGGGGAAGGGATCAGGGAGAGCGCTCGGACCACTGGCTTTAACGCAAAAAGAGAAGGAATGAGAAATGAAAACAGACGACCATATGTTGGTCAGCGGAAAAGTCGAGACGAACACGCTGGTCGGCGAGCGAGCTTCCCCTTTATTCCCTGTTAATGAACGCTGCTGAAGGAAAGACGAGAGAGGGAAGAGGAAGAGGAAGAGGAAAAGAAGGAGAGGGAAGTAGGAAGAGAGAGAGAGAGAGAAAGAAAGAAGGGGAGAGGGGTTAAATGGACTGGAGAGAGTGAGAGAAGGAAGGAACTAATGAGAAAGAGAGAGAGAGAGAGAAACACAGAGAGAGAGAGACAGAGAAATCAGACGCACAGTAAATTAAGTAATCTTCGCGTCCCTTCCCCTTCAACCCCTCTTTACCCCCCCCCCCCGTCATCCTTCTTTGTCCCTCCCTCCTTCCCCTACTCCTTTTCTCCCCTTTCCTCTCTCCTCCCTCTCCTATCCCCCTGTCTTCCTCCTCCTTCTTCCTTCCTCTCTTCTCCTTTCCTATATCTACCTTCTTGTTCTCTCCGTCCGTTTTCCTTCCCTCCCTCACTCTCTCCCTCCTTCCCCATTCTCGCCTTCCCTCCCTCCCTTCCTCCTCCCTCACTCACTCTCTCCTCCTTCCCATTCAACTCCCTCTCCTCCCTTCCTCCCTCCCTCAGTCACTCCTCTCTCCCTCCTTCCCCATTCTCGCCTTCCCCTTTCTCCCTCCTTCCCTCCCTCCCTTCCTCCCTCACTTACTCACTCTCTCCCTCCTTCCCCATTCTCGCCTTCCCTCTCCCTCCCTCCCTCCTTCCTTCCTCCCTCCCTCAGTCACTCACTCTCCCTCCTTCCCCATTCTCGCCTTCCCCTCTCCCTCCCTCCCTCCCTTCCTCCCTCACTCACTCACTCTCTCCCTCCTTCCCCATTCTCGCCTTCCCCTCTCCCTCCCTCCCTTCCTCCCTCCCTCCCTCCCTCACTCACTCTCTCCCTCCTTCCCCATTCTCGCCTTCCCCTCTCCCTCCCTCCCTCCTCCCTTCCTCCCTCACTCACTCTCTCTCCCTCCTACCCCATTCTCGCCTTCCCCTCTCCCTCCCTCCCCCCCTCCCTCCTTCCCTCACTCACTCACTCTCTCCCTCCTTCCCCATTCTCGCCTTCCCCTCTCCCTCCCGCCCTCCCTCCCTCATCCTTGCAGTACCAACTTATTCTTGGCGCTTTTCTTACTTCTCTTTTTGCTTCAACCCTTTGCCTCTTTGTTCCGCCCTTTGTCCAGGGAGCTCTCGACATCGGCTGCGAATCTCGCCGGGTACAAGCAGGCTGGGGGAGGAAAGGGGCGGTGGAGGGGGAGGGGGAGAAGGTGGTGGGTGTGAGGGGTGGTGGGTGTGAGGGTGATGGTGGTGGAGGAAAGGCGCGGTGGAGGAGGTGGGAGTAAGAGGAGGTTGAGGGTGGTGGGGGTAGGGTGGTGGTGATAGTGTTGGAGGTGAAGACGGTGGGGGTGGTGGAGGGTGGGGGCAGGGTGGGGAAGGTGGTGAGGGTAGGGTGGTGGTGATAGTATTGGAGGTGAAGACGGTGGTGGCGAGAATGGTGATAGAGTTGGAGGTGCAGACGATGGGGGTGGAGGAGCTGATGGTGATGGTGTTGGAGATAAAGGCAGTGCTGGCGAGAAGGGCGTTGACGCCGGAAGCCGAAGAACCGGAGATGGCGATGGAGACGGCGATGGGGATGGTGGAGGCAATGTTGGCGTTCCCCGCCCGGCATTTCCTCCCCCCTTTCACCGACGCCCGCGATTTCCGCCGGTGGTGATTATATCCCGAGATTTTAGGCGGAGGAAAAGATTTAATGCCGGAGAGAACGAGGGGAGAAAGCGGGAGGGGAAAAAGAATGTTTAAAAAAAGGAAAAAAAATAGAGGGGAAAAAAAGAATCTTGGAGGGTGGGATGGCGGGGGGATGTGGGGGGGGGAGCAGAGAGGGAAGAGAGGGAAAGAAGGTGGAGGGAAAAAAGGGGAGAGGATGCAGGGATATGAGAGGGAGGAAGGGAGAAGAAAGGAGGAAACAGAGGGTGGGAGATAGAAAGGGAGAAAAGAAAGAAGTAAAAAGAATCTATACAAAATATATGTGATATAAAAGAGCGAAAGAGTAGAAAGAGAGAGAGAGAGAGAGAGAGAGGGAGAGGGAGAGGGAGAGATAGAGTATGAGAGAGAGAGAGAGAGAGAGAGAAAGAGCGAGAGAATATGAGAGAGAATGAGAGGGAGAGAGAGAGAGAGAGACTGAAAGAGAGAGGGAGAGATAAATAGATAGATAGAGAGAGAGAGAGAGAGAGAGATAGAATATGTGAGAGAGAGAGAGGGAGAGCGCGAGCGAGGGACCCCGTGCGCGACGCCCTATTGATGTCCTGGGGGTCGATGCTGCCGTGCGTTATCCAGCGGCTGAACACATGAGCATAATAGCGGCGGCGAACGGGGTCGTGTTCCAGCATGGGGGGGGGGGGGGAAGTAACCCATTTTGCCGCAGAAAAAGTGAAATGCTCGGACGCGACCGAAGTGAATAACACGGCATCATCTATATGCAAATGGGGGGGGGGGGGGGGGGTATGATGCGCGTCGGGCTTGGACATAAACAAGGGGCGTGATAGTGGGCGGCGTGAATACACGTTCGTTAGTATGTGTGGGTGATACGCACGCACACGAAATCAAGACCGCAAGCACAAGTACGTAGAAATACGCTGGCAAGTACGTCGCGCACATACAGACGCAGACGTACGGTAAGTAAACTCTTACGTACGCCGAACGTACACGCACCCATACGAATACGCACTCACACATACACACTAACACACCTACCCCCCCCCCCCACATACACACATTTACACACACCTACCCACCCAAACACACACACACACACATCCTCGCCCCCCCACACATCTACCCACCCAAACACACACACACACACATCCTCGCCCCCCCCCACACACATCTACCCACCCAAACACACACACACACACATGCACCTCGCCCCCCCACACACACACACACACATCTACCCACCCAAACACACACACACACACACATCCTCGCCCCCCCACACACACACATCTACCCACCCAAACACACACACACACACACATCCTCGCCCCCCCCCCCACACACACATCTACCCACCCAAACACACACACACACACATCCTCGCCCACTCCCCCCCACACACACACACACATCTACCCACCCAAACACACACACACACACACATCCTCGCCCCCCCACACACACACACATCTACCCACCCAAACACACACACACACACACACATCCTCGTCCCCCCCACACACACATCTACCCACCCAAACACACACACACACACGCACGCACACACCCAGCCGGCGGCAACAGTGAGAGAGCAATCTTTAATTACTTTATGATTGCCAAGAACCACTCTAGTACTTCCAGTTTTTTCCCTCGCCGGCAACGTCGACCAGCACCTGCCTTGAGCCTTCCAGGGAGAGCGTATGTAAATGTTTATCTGTTCCTTATTCAAAGCGGAGAAAGGAGAAGAAGAAGCGATAAGAGTGATTTTTTTGTTGTTGTTTGGTTTATCGTTTGAGTCCCTGGAATGGAATGCTTTTTTTCTTTTTTTTTATCCTGTCTTTTGTTCATTTGTTTTGTTGTTGTTGTTCTTTTTCTTCTTGATATTATTATTATTATCATCATCATTTTCTTCTTCCTCTCCTTCTCCGTCTCTTTTCCTCCACCTCCTCCTCCTCCATCTCCTCCTCCTCCTCCTCCTCCTCCTCCTATTTCTTCTCCTCCTCCATCTCCTTCATCTTCTCCTTCTTCTTTTCATCTTCTCCACTAGCATCTTCTTCCTCATCTTACTCTACCTCTCCCACTCTCCTTCCCCCTCCTTCCCTCCCTCCCCCTCTTCTCTTTCTTTCTCTCCCCTTCTCCCATTCCTCGATTGCCTTCGACCTCTATTCTTCGGCCCTGCAGTCACACGGTAGACAGAAAAAAACGGCTGGGGAAAATCCTTCTGCATTCCTGAGGGATTGTCTGGTGGGGATAGGAGGAAGAATGGAGGATGGGAGGAGAGAAGGGAGGAGGGAGAATGGGGGAAGAGAGACAGAGAGGAGGAGGAGCAATACAGCGAAGGAAAGGGACAGGATAGAAGGGAGGTGAGAGAGAGATAGGTAGATAGACAGAGAGAGAGAATGAAAGATAGATAGATAAATAGAGAGAGAGAGAGAGAGAGAGAGAGAGAGAGAGAGAGAGAGAGAGAGAGAGAGAGAGAGAGAGAGAGAGAGAGAGCGAGAGAGAGAGAGGAAGGGAGAGTAACTGACTGAGGATAAGGGATATACATCACCTACCATTCCACGCCCTATTCTCCCTCCCCCCCTCCGGATCCCCATCACCTCCTCCACATACCATCCCCCCCTCTCTGACAGTCACCCCCCCTCCTCCCCCACCAACCATACAAGGAGGAATTGGATGACTGAGCAGACCCTTCGTCATCCACAGTACCTGGGTTTTGCAATCGCCTTCTCCCTCAACTCTTCTCCAACACTCCTTTCTTCTCCATTTCTTCGCTTCTTACTCTTCCCAATTCGTTCTTTTTTTTCTCTGCCCTCTCTTCTTTTTAAAAATTCTCCTCCCTTTTTTCCTTTGTCTTTTTCCTCTCTTTCTTACATTTGTCTCCATCTCCTTCCTCCTTCTCTTCCCCCTTCCCTTCCTCCTAGTCTCTTCTCCCTCTCCTTCCTCCTTCTCTTCTCCCTCCCTTCCCTCCTTCTCTCTTCTTCTTCCCCTTCCTCCATCTCTCTTCTCCCTCCCTCTCCTCTCCCTTCGCCCTCTCCCCCATCTCTTCCGCCTCCTTCCTCTCTCTCTCTCCCTTCTCTTACCCCTTCGTCTTCCTCCATTTTTCTTCTCCATCCCCTTCCTACCTCCCCCTACCCCCCCCCTCCTCCTCCCATGCAGCTCGCGTCTCTGCCATGCCTTAGCCGACGACATACACACACATGGCTAAGTGCACATGCGCCCACACACGAAAGGATATAAACAGACATGGACCCGTACGCACAGAGACAGGCGTATATGCACAGGCACATATATACTTACATAAGCGAACAGATTAAACACACGCACGCACACATACACATACACATGCACGAACACGCTTTGGAGAGTAGTTCTACAAGTTCCACTGACACACAGAACAAACACACACGAACGCACGCACGCACGCACGAACACACCTTGGAGGGTAGTTCCACTAGTCCCACTGACACACAGACACACACACGAACACACACACACACGAACACACACACACACACACGCACGCACACACACACACACACACACACACACACACACACACACACACACACACACACACACACACACACACACACACGCACACGCACACGCACACACACACACACACACACACACACACACACACACACACACACACACACACACACACCTCGGGGAGTAGATCCACAAGTCCCACTGACACACAAACTATCCCCCCCCCTCCACACACACATACACACAAAAGCACTCACAGCCACACACACACACGCGCGCACGCGCACGCACACCTGCCCGTTTATCATCATGGCATTCCGAAGCCACCAAGAGCTCGTCACGACCGTCGTTGCAGCTGGCAGATGGCAACTATGATATCATCTGCAACGTCGGTGATGGCAAGACCCAGCCTCGTACTATGGCCGGCTTTGAGAGTCGCCTTCGGGAGGTAAAGAGGGGAAAGGGAGAGTAAAATAACGCGAAGGAAAACGGAGAAGAGAAGCAAACGAGAAAGTTCTCCGCGCCAGGAAGGAGCGTGTCTTTCGGCGTCGCAACTGATGCCGCGGGTCGACAACGATAACGAGAGAGAGACAGATTGACAGACAAACAGACAGACAGAGAGACAGAGAAACAGAGAGAGAGAGAGAGACAGACAGACAGACAGAGAGAGAGTGAGAGAGAGAGAGAGACAGACAGAGAGAGAGACAGAGACAGAGAGAGAGAGAGAGAGAGAGAGGTGGTGGTAACAAAAAACAATAATAACAAGAGCAACGACGACGACAGCGAGGAGCAACAACAGTAACAACAACGGCGACGACGATGAGGTATTAACAGTAACAACATGATGACGACAACAACAACAAAAAGGATAACGACAACAACAACGAGGATAACGACAACAACAACAAAAAGGATAACGACAACAACAACAAAAAGGATAACAACAACAACAACAACAAAAAGGATAACGACAACAACAAAAAGGTTAACGACAACAACAACAAAAAGGATAACGACAACAACAACAACGAGGATAACGACAACAACAACAAAAAGGATAACGACAACAACAACAAAAAGGATAACGACAACAACAACAAAAAGGATAACGACAACAACAACAAAAAGGATAACGACAACAACAACAAAAAGGATAACGACAACAACAACAAAAAGGATAACGACAACAACAAAAAGGATAACGACAACAACAACAACGAGGATAACGACAACAACAACAACGAGGATAACGACAACAACAACAACAACGAGGATAACGACGACAACAACAACGAGGATAACGACAACAACAACAAAAAGGATAACGACAACAACAGCAACAGCGTCGGCGATGGCAGTAATAAAGACAATAATACCGACGACAAGATAAAAACATTATCTTCATCGACAACAACAACATGAACATCATCCATCATCCCACAACAAAAACAAAATCCTTGCTCTTCTATTCATGGCTCGGCAAATAACTAAAACTCGTCCACAACAACTTTTCCTCGCTTTCAAGTACGTCCCGAATACGTATGTGGGAGGCCGTGTGTGCGCGATACATGTGCACATATTTGCAGACACACGCGCGTTCAAAACACACACACTAACGCATTCAAAGAAAAAGTCACACAAACGCATCAAATCAGAAGCAAACGAATTTATCAAGCAAACCACACGCAAAGGCATTCAAACAGTCAC
>NC_091587.1:21854389-21864389 GCF_042767895.1 Penaeus vannamei | reverse complement strand
TTGATATTGTGCTTCTTCATTAGCAGTGTTCTTATTGTTCTTATTATTCTTTTTTATCGTTGACGTTATTTCGACTTTTATTATTTTGTATATTTAGTGTTGGTATGATCATTATTTAATTTTCATTATCTTATCAGCAATATTAGTATTGTATTGATTATCAAAGGATTACTATTTTTTTTAGTATCACTGTTGTTGCAACAATAACAAAAATGAAAATAATGATAACAAAACATTGTAAATGGTGTTTATGTTAGTAAGGAATCAATGATAACAGCATAGCTTTTATTGTTATTATTTATTGTGATTTGGATCCAGTTATGATCATGAATTTCGTTTATCCGTTTCCTGTAACATTTTTTATAATTGCTTTCTTTTTATTATTGTTATCGTTACTATGTATACCGTCTTCATCACCACAACTACCCCTACCACCCACAAAAAGAATACAAAGGATAAGAAAAGAGAAACAAGAATAAAAGAAGACGAAAAGAGAATAAGAAAAACAAGAAGAAAAAGATAAGCAAAGAGGATAAAAATGAAGACGAAAAGAGAATAAAAAAATAAGAAAAGGGATAAGAAATGAGAATAAGAAACAAGAAGACGAAAAGAGAATAAAAAATAAAGATACGCAAAGAGGATAAGAAAAAAAGACGAAAAGAGAAAAAGAAAATAAGAAAAAGAATAAGAAAAAAGAAGACGAAAAGTGAATAAGAAAAGAAGAAGAAAAATGATAAAAGAAAATAAGAAAAAACAAGAAAATGCAAAGAGAACAAGACGAAAGGGGAACAAGAAGAAAAAGACGACGAAAAGAGAATTAGAAAGAAAAAATAGAAATAAAAAAAGGACGACACGAAGGGAACTAAATTAACTCGCGGCGAGAACACGACAAGGAATGCAAATTAGGAGAAAGAAAAAGAAAATGGCTGATGTACATAATTTGCGAGAAGAAGACGAGGAGGAAAATGAAGAAGATGAATGTCAGGGGAAGGAGGAGGGGGAGGATAATTACGATGGTGGGAGAGGATAATGATGATGATGATAATAATAGCGACAATAATAATAGTAATGATAGTAATGGTAATGATAATGAAAATGATAATGGTAATTAAAGCAGCATTGATAATGGTAATGATGATAATTATGATGATGACAATAATAGCAACGATGATAATCATAGAAATGGTAGTGATAACAAACGAAGAAGAGAAACAAAAAAGAATTGAAATTAAAGAAAGAAAGAATAGGGAATAAGAAAAAGAACAAAGAAATTAGGATTTAGTATGTAAAAAGGTGTATAACGGAAATGCATAAACCAAAATAAAGAAGAGAACATAATAGTCCTACAGTCGAGTAGGGTAGGGTGGTAAGAGGGTACCCCCCACCCCCCACGCCACCCCTCCCCTTACTCCCTCCCCCCACGCAACGCTCTCCACTTGTCGTAGAACTAGACTCATGCAAGCTAATTAGATGCAAGAAAGTTCTAAGTAAGACGTTCCCATTGAATGAGAAATGAAACCGCATCACCCCCCCCCATCCCACCCCTACCCCCTACCCTCTACGTAACCTCTAGATTCAATCGGCTTCGAGGTGCTAGGGCGTGCGCGTAGGCCTATGGGAGGGAAGTAGCCCTAAAAGGTAGGACTAAGACAAAAAAGGGGTGGAGATTAGTGGGGAGGGGAGAGGGGGAAGGGGGAGGTTGTGGGGTGGAGGTATTTCCTGAGTGAGGTGAGATTGGGGGCTTTCAGGTTAGAGAGGTGACAGGGGGTTAGGGGGGGAGAGGGGGAAGGCAGGGGGGCAGAGAGGAGATAAGAGAGAAGGGAAGAAAAGAGAGAGAGGGAGGGAGAGGAAAAGAGAGAAAGAGAATGAAAAGGAGAAAGAGAACGAGAGATAAAGAGAAGAAAAGAGAAAGAGCAGAGGAAAACAAAAAATGAGAAGGAAAATAACAGAAACACAGGGACAACCCGACAGCCAAACAGACAGACAGAGGAAAGGAAGAGAAATAAGAGAAATAACTCCAGACGGAGGCCGAAGACTCCCGTAATGAGCGCGACAGTCTGCGATGGTGACCCCGAGCGCTTGTGGGTGTCCCGTGAGGTCGAGGTTTCTGCGAATTGTTTTTGTTTCCCCTCAGGTCGGACTCTACCCCCCACCCCCCTTAGACCCCGCCCCTTCCCCCCTTATGTAAACTCCCTTCGCTCCCTTCTCTCCCTCCTCTCGCGCTTTGTCCCTCTTTCTCTCTTTTTTTATTTTCTTCTCTCTCGCTGGTTCTCTTGTATTTCTGGTTGTTTGTTACTTTACTCTGTTTCTTTATTTTTGTCTTTGCTGTTTTCTTGATTTTCTCTATATCTCTCTCTCTTTCATTTAACTCTCTCTCTCTCTCTTTCCATCTCCCTTCCTGTTTCTTTCCCTTGCCTTGTCCCTTCGTCGTATTCGCTGTTTTACACACACACACACACACACACACACACACACACACACACACACACATACACACACACACACATACAATTCTTCCCCTCCCATCCCCCCTCTTTTCCTCCTCCCCTCCCCTCCCCTCCCCCTTCCCTTCCCCTCCATCCCCTCCCATCCCCCCATCTTTTCCCTTCCCCTCCCCTCCCCTCCCCTCCATTCCCTCCCATTCCCCCCAAAACACACTTACATATGCACCCCGCCCTCCCCCCTACCCACCCACCTGTAATGAAGGTCCCTCGTGATTTATCAATACGACTTGATCCAACTACGACCCCCCCCCCCCCGTCACTCGAGGGACACCGGGGGAACTCCCACTGTGGGGTCTCGTGTCTACATAGGGGGAAGGGGAGGAGGGGGGAGGGATGGGGGAGACGAAGATAAGGATAAGAAAAAGACAAGAAATAATGAGAGGGAGAGAGGAAGGGAGAAAGGTGAGTGATGAGAGGGAGAGGGTAGGTAGAAGGAAAGGAAGAGGGAGAGGGTAGGTAGAAGGAAAGGAAGAGGGAGAGAAAGAGGAAGGGAAGAGAGGTGAGTGGTGAGAGGGAAGGGAGAAAAGGTGGGAAGAGGAAAGGGGAAGGAAAAGGAAGGAGAAGGGGAGGGAAGGGAAAGGATAGTGATAGGTAGAGAGAAGTGGAAGGGGTGGGGAAGAGGGAGGGGAGAAAATAGGAAAGGGAATGGAGAGGAAGGGATAAGAAAGGGAAGGGAATAGGGAGGGAAAGGGGAGAGGGAGGGACAAGGAGAAGGGAGTAAGTAGAGAAAGGGGAAGGGGATAGAGCACGGAAGAGGGAGAAGGAAAAAATGATAAAGATGAGGGGATAGGAAAGAAAAGAGAAGAATGAATGAGTAGGATAGAGAAAGGAAATCGAAGGGAAGGAGGAGGAGGAATGGAAGAAGAAGGAGGAAGGGGACAGGGAAGGAGTAAGGAAAAAGGGAGAGGAGTGTGTAGGAAGGAGAAAGGGAAAGAGAAGAGAAAGGGGTAAGGGAGGGAGGATAGAGGGAGAAAAGATTTAAAAAAACAGGAAGCAGGTAGGAAGGAGAAAGGGGGGAGGGGAAGTAGTGGAAGGGAAGGGGGAAAGGATAAAAGGTGAATGAAAGAGAGGGAATACATAAACAAGAAAGGAGAAGGGGGATAAAAAATAGTGTAGAGGAAGGGGAGAGAGAGTAAATAAAGGACAGGGGAAGGAGATATGAGAGTAAACAAAAGAGAGGCGATGGGTAAAGGGGGGAAGAAAGAATGATCCGCATAAGGAGGAGAGAAGGGGTGAATAAAGATGGGAAGAGAGGGAAAAGAGAAAAGCAGAAAGGAGGAGGATAAGAGTAAATGTTTTGATATTTTTCAGTTTTCTTTTCTTTCGCTTTGTTGCTATAATCATTTTTGTTATCTTTATCACTGTCGTTATTGGTATTGGCATTAGTATCGTTACAATTATTGCTATCATCATTATTATCACCATCATCGTCATTATTTTTATTATCATTGTATTTATTATTATCATCATCATCATCATTACCAGTACTATTAGTATTATTAACATTATTCAAATTATCATCACCATCAGCAGCAGCAGCATTAGTAGTAGTATCTTATTATTGGTATTGTTATTAATACTGTTATGTTATTGTTGTTGTTATTGTTATTGTTATCGTTATTGTTATAAAAAATTTATTATCATTATATTACTAATATTTGTTATTACTATTATTATTATTTCAGAGGACTATTGAACAAGCGCGGGTACCATAGCGCGAATTTAATTTGTTTTTAGTGTTTAATTAAAATCGTTTCATAAACTCCAATTGAAAGAATGGCGAACGAATGGCATTAATGAAATTTAAAAGATTTTTTCCCTCTCTCTCTCTCTTTACGTTAACTGTACTGCAACTCTATTTCAGAACTCAAAAAAAGGTAGAAATAATGGCTATATTTTTCTCGTTTCTTTTTAATCTCTATCTGGCCATTAGGGCGCTAATCCTGAAAGTCGGCCATTTCGTCTGAATCATTTGTCAGGGACCAAGGAAATTGGATTTATTATCAGCAGCACCAATGGCAGGGGCGAGGGAGAGGGAGAGGGAGGGAAAGAGAGAGAGGAAGGGAGACAGGTGAGTGATGAGAGGGAGAGGGCGAGCGAGAGGAAGAGGGAGAGGAGAGGGAGGGAAAGAGAGAGGAAGGGAGACAAGTGAGTGATGAGAGTGAGGGCGAGGGCGAGTGAGAGGAAGAGGGAGAAGGGAAGTGAGAGGGAGAGAGGAAGGGAAGAGAGGAGAATGATGAGAGGGAGAGGGCGAGCGAGAGGAAGAGGGAGAGGGGAGGGAAAGGGAGAGGCAGAGAGAGGAGAAGGAAAAGAGCGAGAGAGGGAGAGATGGATAAAGGGAAAAAAGAAGAAGGGACAGAAAGAAAAAGAAAGAATGACAGATAGTGGGAACACACACACACACACACACACACACACACACACAGGCATACAAGCATACAGACATACATACAATGAGAGAGAGAGACAGAGAGAGAGAGAGAGAGAAATGAATGGCTTTGATTATTACATTACAGGCCCAACCATCACATAGGCAACATGCATATACCGCTCCGCTCCGGCAGCTGCAGCGCACGTATTTGCAATCCAACCCTTTGAGAATTGCAACATTCCATTCAACAATACTCCCTCCTATATACAATCTCTATTCCTGACAAAAAAGTAAAAATAAACAATAGACGCGTAATTTTCGTTTCTGAATCTGTGTTTGATGGCAAGGAATTTGTGAATACGGTTCTCCCAAATGGCATCTTGGTTTTGAAGATTATACATTATGTTGGAGAAACATATGTTGACATTGTTCTGGATGCGTTTTAATTATTTATTCGTTGGATGTTTTCTGTGTCCGTGTGTGTGTGTATGTGTGTGTGTGTGTGTGTGTGTGTGTGTGTGTGTGTGTGTGTGTGTGCGTGCGTGCGTGTGTGTCTAATTTGGGAAGTGTTTCTTTTTGTAATGTAAATATTCATATTGTTTTCCATGTCTTTACCTGCGAGACTTGAGCTGTTTAATGTTAGGCTTTTTCCGTAAGCGTCGTTTTAAATGTTCCACAATATTCTACTTGGACCAAAATATTATGGTCATATCAATTAATTCGCTCTGTGATACGTTGCAATATTTATCAACGAATTTCGTGAGTTGTGGCGAGGAAAAACGCTGAAAGTTTTAAAAGTTTGTCTTATTCATATTGGCAACTCGAAAATCAGTGGGAGGGATGAGCGTGAAAAATGTTTCCAATTATAGAATATCGTAGATGGAAATTGAACGTCGCTGATATTGGAGGGAGAAAAACACGCCATAGGACTCGCCAAAGACACCGTTGGTTTTGTCGCGCCATTACCTTCATACACACTAGCGTGACTGGAAGTGCCCGGAGCAAGCATCAGGCAAACGGCTCATCAATATTGCAACAGCCGGCATTGGGAGGGAAGGGAGGAAGGGGAGGGGGACGGGAGGAGGAGAGGGGAGGGAAGGAAGGAGCGGGCATAGGAGGGGGGGGGAGCTTACCCCGAGTTGCCAAGCTTCCTTCGTCATTAAACAAAAAGCCAGCTTATGCGGCGCTGACGTATAGGTGATGCATCACACTCTCAAAATACTGATTTATATGCATGTGTAATCGCATGTGGATCCGAGAGAGACACAGGTAATAATTGCGTTCTTCGCCTCTGCCTCGCCGTACGCCGCCCGGGCTGCCAGAGTCACAATAACTAAGAGTTTCCTCCTCCGCCTGCCTACATGTATGAAAAACATATGGCAACCATTTGCACAAATAGCAGGACGTTTTATCTTTTATCTATTTTTATATTTCCAGACAACGCTGGAGCCTGTTCTTTTAAGGAGGTCCAGAGAGCATTACTTCTAGTTATTGCGGCCGTAGAGTGAGCTGTGTATTGTACGTCGCCATTAAACGATACTGTTATTACCTTCAATCATTTTCGAGAGCGGGGCCATCTATTCGGTGTCGTGCGGTACGATATACACTAATTCCCCGAGTTTAATTAAGCACCAAAACCGAATCTCTCGCGCCACTCTTGCCTGCGATATATGCAAATTATTTTCTAGAACAGTAATCGCCGCTTACAGTTGATAAGCAGAAAAGACATCGCGGGATGAGCATATCTCTCTTAACTCATAAAGATGCGAAGGAGATAAGAAAACATACGTATACTCTCGCGAAGATATACTAGCGCCATATTAGCCTAGTCTATCGTGAGTAAGGATTATTATATTAAGTTGGACGCTTGCCAAGCGCACGTTGCAAGCCGTAGTGAAGAACAATTACTTCGTCTACGCAACACAATGTCCGTTGCACCTAATGTTGCATCGGCAACACTCGCCAGGACTTTCCCGCCAAACCGTCACTGCCCTATTATAGCGAATAAAGAAAATAAAAAAGGAGAAAAAAGGGACAAGCCTATGTCTAGCCCACCTGACCTTTGCAACAACCCCTTCCTTTTTCAGACTACCTTATCCTAACCGTTCGAAAAGCCTACAACGACCCTCCTGCCGCCGCCCACCCTCGGGCTACCAACCGCTACACAGCTTCAGTGTCTCCTGCCTACTCCCTCCGCTCCCCCCCCCCCCTTACTCTCCCTTACCCTCCCGACCCTACTCCAATGCCCCTTGCCCCCTTACTCTCCCCCCCCCCCTTTACTCCAATGCCTCCCCTCCCCCTTCGTCCTCTGTTCCCCAAATCCCGACCCTCGCCTTGAACTCTGGAGTTGAACTTCGGAGAAGGAACTTGGAGAACACCCTTCTTCTCCTCCTCCCCACTCACTCCATTACCCCCCCCCCTCGTATCCCACTCCATCTCTCAAAGCCCCCCCTCCCCCATCCCCACTATCCAACCTCACTTTATCCCCTTTGAAGTTTTTGTTCCTTTTTCCTCTCTCACTTGCAGACCTATATTAGCCAAATACAATATTTTTTTTCTGGCCAAACCCCACTCCATTCCCCCCTCAAACCCCACTCCATCCGCCCAACCCTCACACCCTTCTCCAGCCTCACACTATCCCCCTCGTTTTTTTTTTTTTTTTGTCCTTTTTTCTCTCTTTCCCCCAGCAGACCTGTGTAAGCCAGATACGCTAATTCTTGTGGTCTTGCATTACATACAAGACCTGGTGGGGTTTCCGCAGTGGGGCGTCTTGGGTCTTGTTTTACTGATTGGGCCTCGTTCCTTATTTATTGTGATTAGTCCCCATTCCTTATTCAGTGTGATTAAGTCCCTAATCCTTATGATAAGTCCCTATTACTTGAAATTAGTCCCTAATCCTTCGTAGCAATTCCCTGCTCCTTATTCCCAAGGTTTGTCATATTTTTTCTTACTCCTTATACTTTTAATGCTTTTGATTCTTATTGTTAATCGTTATTGTTTACTATGAGTCTCTCTTTCTTATTAATTGTTGTTTATCTCTGTGCTTTGATATTAAGATTAAGCTCATTTACAGTTATTCTTCATTCATTGTCGTTATTTTGTATTCAATCTAACATTCATTGAACCTACCTGTAATGATATTGATATTATTATTATTATTATTATCATCATTAATGCCATTATTATTAGTGTTATCATTATTATTATTATTATTATTATTATTATTATTATTATTGTCATTATTGTTGTTATTGTTATTATAGTTATTATGATTAGTATTATTTTTAATAGTAGTAGTACTAGTAGTAGAGGTAGTATCATTATTATTATTACCGTTAATAATGATCATAATAGTAATATTATCATTACGATGAGGATGACGATTATTGATGTTGATGCTGTTTGTTATTATTATTATTATTATTATTTTATTATTATTATTTATGTATTTTTTAATAATGCTGCTGTTGTTTTTGTTTTGTACGATTACTGTTATTAAGATTATTATTATGATTTTTTCTTATTATTTATAAGATATAATGATATTAATGTTTGTTATTGTGATTGCTATTGTAGTACTGATTATGATAATTACAATTACAATAACAATGATAATAAATTTATGGTGATGGTGATGATGATGATAATGATAATAATGATAATAATAATAACAGTAATAGTCATAATGTAATAAGGATGATAATAAATGAAAGTAATAGTAAGAGTATAATGAATTATGCAGTAGTGATAATGTTAATAATAATAATTGCATTAATGATAATAATGATAACAACAATATTAATGATGATAATGATGATGACAATAATACTGGCAATATTAATAATAACAATAACTGTAAAAATATCATTGGTATTAGTATTATTGCTATATGTGTTATTATCACCACCATCACAGTTTGTGACATTTATTTTACATTCTGTTAAGTAGACCACTTGAACGTGAAAATCATTGTGGTGATTCATATTTTAATGAATACCTTATCATAATTGCAGTTATTATTGCTTGTTATTACATATTAATACCAATGCCACCGATGCTGCATATTTTGTTATGTTGATGGTGACTGGCTATTCAACCAATCATCACTAGGCAACATGTGTAAATATCCACTTAGCTGTCACTTAATCATTAATGCATCGTATTCGTTTTATCAAATGGAGCAAAGGGTATGAATGAGAATGAATATCTTCACAATACAAGAGATTATTTAACCGGTTTCGATTATATCTTCGTCAGAAATACATTTTCTTGCCATTTCGATATTTATCATCAATCACCAAATTATCAAGTATATTACTACTATTGCAACTTCTTATAGTGAGAATAGGACTCTACCACTGCTACTAGAACTACCACCATTACTGCTAGCACCAGTGGAGTTGCATTTTGTTATTATTCATTTTATTATTTTCACAACTACAACATAATCAAAACCATCGGAAGATTATTTTCACCCTAATTACCATTAGTCTATCTTTACACTCGTTTTCTTCAAGTACCATCAGAGGCTAATACCATTAATATGTCAGTAGTACCAATGCAGTGATTATGAGTAATACCTTTGCAACATCGTCGGTTTTGCAATTGGTATTGTCAGAGTGTATATAATTATCAGAACGAATATTTTAGTCTTTGATTGCAAAAGTCAGGTGAACATTTTTTTTATGCATGATTGTTAACTATAAGTTTGGGTTCGCTGATTACAAAAATCAAAATGTATTTATTTTGTTTCTGTTCAGTTTACATATGTTTTTGATTTGTTTATTGTTTTTCTTTTTATTCTTACATTTTTTTTTCAAATTTATGAACAATTATTAACCAGTCATACAAGATGATTCTCTCTCTCTCTCTCTCTCTCTTTCTCCCTCTCTCCTCTCCCTACAGCCCCCACCCCCACCCCCACCCCCCCCCCTCTCTCTCTCTCTCTCTCTCTCTCTCTCTCTCTCTCTCCTTCCCTCTCTCTCACTCCTTCCCTCTCACTCACCCCCCCCCCCCTCTCTCTCTCCTTCCCTGTCTCTCTCTCTTTCCTTCCCTCTCTCTCTCTCCTCCTCTTCCTCCCTCTCCCTACACCCACTTTCTCTCTCTCTCTTCCTCCCCCCCACCT
>NC_091587.1:21836889-21841889 GCF_042767895.1 Penaeus vannamei | reverse complement strand
CAGTGATCTTACATTACACCCACGCTGTACGGGGAGTGAAAGGTTCAGGACAGTGTAGAGAGAGTACCTTCCAAGGGAAGTCCTCGGAGGGAAAGAGAGGCGTTTTCGTTACTTTATCTTGGATATATTTTTTTTTCGAGAAAGCCCGAGGAGATCAAACAGGTAAGAGGCAATCTTTTTGTTTCTTTTTTAATGAGTGCACTTTGCCTTCAGAACGCTACATTTCCCTTGCGATCGATAGACGTGCTGGAGAAGAGCACAGGGCATAGCACAGCATTAGTTTAATATTTGGCGCTGATATTTCACTGTTCCTCATCGGGACGTGGGGTGTCATATATAGGATTGTAGCCATTGTTTATTGGTACCAAACACGTCCGGATTTGCATGTAAGACATTCTTGATTATACCCTAATTAATGCCGTATCAAATTAAATGCATATGCAAAGTAGGCCTTCATATTACGTGTCCGACATAACTTCATCTCCCGTGTAAATCAATACTGTAGAAGAGGAAACCTTCCCCATGACACGACAGTAAGTTAATAAAGTCGCTCAGCTGACAGTACATTGCAACGAACGATAATGCAGCCATCAGGACGACCTTTTCATACAAATTAATGTGTGAATGCGGCACAGGTATAGCCAGGGTCGATTCAGAATTAGTCTTTCGTTCCAGCCCCTTTTCTCCTTGCCTTTCGACTCTCTCTTTCTCCCTCGTGCGTACATACATCCGGCAAGGCCCCCTCTCCCCCTGCAACAGGGGATTCTGTTCTATATTTCCATCTGGAGGACGTAGCTCACCCTAGCGGTGCGCTTCAGTTTGGCGCGCATTCTTCGCCATGTCTGATGCTGAGAAGGTGTCTTCACGACCCTTACCTTCCTGACGTATGACTTCTTCTTTTAAGTGATTTGTCAAAAGTTTTCGGACAGTATCCATCTTAGCAATCTCTTATTTTGTGCTGCTTTCGAACGGGCAAGGCAAGTATCGGGACATGACCTGCATGGTCGTACCGAGTGGATTAAGGGCGCATCCTCCATTAGCGAGATGCACATTACGAAAGGCAGATAGCATTTTTTCCAAAAGTACAGGGCAAAACAATCGGCGAAATTCGCTCAGCGGAAGATGACTGCGAGGGAGCGAGATCCCCGAAGATGTCTACGCTGGCGTGGGCAGCGCCGCGCGTCCCGCCGGTGCATGTTGGGAGTGGCGATTGCCCGAGCCCGCCAGAATCATATATATATCCCATATTTTTTCCCGTCTCGAAAAGACTTGGGCAGGGTTTTGTATGTCGGCTGGGGAGGGAAGGGTATGGACAGTCGTCCGGGCGTATAATGGGCGCAAAATGATGTTGAATTATGCGCGTTGAGAGGGCGTGCGCTAGTGACCTCTCGCGGCGACTCGGGGAACTGCGATGCCATTATGGCCGATGTTTGGAATTGATCTGTGAAAGGCAGATTAGATTCTCGCGATTCTAACACCTGTTCATGCGTTACTGGCTGTAAAATCACGTCGCCGCGACTTGTCTCTGCATCTGCCTGTCGAGTGGTAAGGTTATTGTACGTTAATGGAGGCGGAGTAGTGCGTAAATTAGACTTAAGTGGAGGCCGTGGTCCCTTTATTTACACACGCCATGGAGGTCGTTAGGCTTATTGTGCGTTGTGTCTCAGCGAAGGTCCTCATGCCGGCGTCTCTGCTGGTATTATGCATGACACTGATGGTGTGCAAGTGTAACGCCGACGGGAAAACCGAGGGAAAAAGTCTTTTGTCGCCATGGGAGAGGCCTTGCGGTGGTTTACGGGGTGTTTATAAAGGGCTCGGTGTTCCGGGTTGGGGTTCTCGGGAGGTGTGTTGTGGAAGCGAAGGTTCTCGGGAGGTTTTCTCTTTTATTTGCTCTGTGGGTTCGATTGGAGGCGCTTTGGAGGCTTGTCCGGGGTGGGAATGGGGAGTTGTATCAAGTGCCCCGTAGGGAAGGGTGCTGTCAGGGATGTTATTGAAGATATGAGGTTGTGTAGGTGTCAATAACCCCCCCTCCGTAACCCCCCAGCTGTGAGGTTGTGATGCTGTCTCTCATGCCCTTAATTTCAGTCAGATTTTCTTATTTGTATAACTTTTGAATGTAATTTCTTCAAATCAAGTATGAATGAGATACATTAAATGTGAGACTTAGTTTGTATATTTTTTTCAAGATGTACTTGGAGATAAGTTGTCACAATATGTTTTGGTTTTTTGTTTGTTACTGTCAATCAAGGGAAGAGGGTGGCATGATATGCAGATCCTTGAATAAACATAAATTACATTTGGGAAATAAAATATGCATGTCATTTTTTTGTTAGCTACCTTGTATGACATGTGAAATCTAGGGAGATACAAAGAGAATTTGAGTTACAAAGGGTACTTAGATTGGTTGATATTAAGATATAGGAAATCACACTAAGATATTTAGTATTACATACTTTCCAGTAGATGTTCTATTTGGCAACTTTTTTTTTGTTTAAATATTTACCAACTTAAGTAAGACCAAATTGGTAAAACAATAATGTTTACCAAAGAAGACAGACAGGCAATTAGATATTAGTTTATAACAGTTCATTTCATTTGATTAAATATTTTGAGTTCTAAAGAATGATATACACATTCCTTATATGTAAAATTCTTACTTGTGTAAGTTGTTGTTATTATTTTTATTTTTTTTATTTGATATTACTTTTATTATTATTGTAATTCTTAGTTATTATTGGTAATGTTACTATTTTTGTTCATTTTGTTATTAATGTTTTGATATCAATTCTTATTCTTATTCTCGATCTTAATATTCTCATTGTTATTGCTATTCTTACTACAATTTTTACTCTTATTCATATTCCTATTATTATTTTTTTATTTTTATTGTTTTTTATTGTTATCTATTCCTTTATCATCATTATTCATCTATCACCAGTCATCATTATTGAATATCATTATTAAATATCATCATCATTATTAAATATTATCATTATTAAATATCATCATCATTATTAAATATCATCATCATTATTAAATATCATCATTATTAAATATCATCATCATTATTAAATATTATCATCATGATTAAATATCACCATTCTCAAATATTATCATCAAATATCATCAACAACATCAAATATCATTATCATTAAATATCATCATCATCAATTCTTATTATTATTCTCAATCTTAATATTCTCATTATTATTACTATTCATACTACAAGTTTAACTCTTCTTCATACGACTATTATTATTTATTCATTGTCTTTATTGTTATTATTTATTCCTTTATCATCATTATTTATCTGTCATCAATCATCAATCATCATTATTGAATATCATTAATAAATATCATCATTATGAAATATCATCATTATCATCAAATATCATCATCATCAAATATCATCATCATCAAATATCATCATCAACAACAAATATCATCATCATCATCATCATCAAATATCATCATCATCATCATCAAATATCATCATCATCAAATATCATCATCATCATCATCATCAAATATCATCATCATCATCATCAAATATCATCATCATCATCATCAGATATCATCATCATCATCATCAAATATCATCATCATCATCAAATATCATCATCATCATCATCAAATATCATCATCATCATCAAATATCATCAGCATCATTATCAAATATCATCATCATCAAATATCATCATCATCATCAAATATAATCATCATCAAATATCATCATCATCATCAAATATCATCATCATCATCAAATATCATCATTATCAAATATCATTATCAAATATCATCATCATCATCATCATCAAATATCATCATCTAATATCATCATCATCATCAAATATCATCATCATCATCAAATATCGTCATCATCATCATCATCGTTGCTGTTAGTACAAGCATCATTGTTTTTTGTTATTCTTGTATTTGTTGTTATTATTATTATTATTGTTATTGTTGTACTTATTGTTATTGTTATTATTATTGTTATTATTATTATTGTTATTGTTATTGTCATTATTATTGTCATTATTATTATTATTATTATTATTATTATTATTATTATTATTATTATTATTATTATTACTAAGGATGTTATTGTTATTATTGCTGTTATCATTATTATTATTGTTTGCATCATTATCATTAGTTTATCATTGTTATTGTTATTGTCAATAATAATATTGTAGTTTAGCATTATTATTATTGTTATTGCTGTAATTCTCATTGTTGTTATTATTTTTATTGCTGTTATTATCATAATTATTATTATTATTATTATTATTATTATTATTGATGGTAATGATAGTAATGATTATGATAATAATTGTAATGATAATAACAACAATAATAATAACAATAATGATATAAACAATAATGATGATAACAATAATGATGATAACAATAATGATGATAATAATGATGATGATAATAATGATGATAACAATAATGATGATAATAAGAATGATGATGATAATAAAGGTAATAATAACAATGATAATAATAATGGTAATAATAATTATAATAATAAAGATAATGATAACAAAGATAGCAGTAATAAAGATAATGATAATAATAGTAATAATAATAATAATGATAATAATAATAATAATGATAATAATAATAATAATAATAATGATAATAATAATAATAATAATAATAATAATAATGATAATAATAATAATAATAATAATAATAATAATAATAATAATAATAATAATAATAATAATAATAATGATAATAAGGATAACAAAATAATAATAATGATGATAATGATAATAAAAGGATCATAACAATGACAACATTAATAACAGTAATAATAATAATTAAACAAGAGCAATAATATTGATAGCTACAACAATAACAATGCTAATGATAACTACATCAGTAACAATGATAGTAATGACAGCTACACTAATGATAGTGATAATGATAACAACAATGATGATAATGATAATAACAATGATAATGATAATAATAACAATGCTGAT
>NC_091587.1:21834442-21836389 GCF_042767895.1 Penaeus vannamei | reverse complement strand
GGGGGAAAGGGGAAAAGGAAAGGGGGAAGGGGGAAAGGGGGAAAAGGAAAAGGGAGGGGGGTGGGAAGGGAAAGGGGGGAGAGGGGAGAGGGGGAGGGTGGAGGAGGAGAGGAAGAGGAGAGTGGGAGAGGAGGTGTGAGAGGAGAGAGGAAGAGGAGAGTGGGAGAGAGGGAAGGATGGAGAGGAGAGGGAGGAGGGGTGGACGACGAGGAAGAGGAAGAGGAGAGTGGGAGAGAGGGAAAGAGGTGGAGAGGGAGAGGAGGAGGAGAGTGAGAGAGGGGAAAGGGTGGGGTGGAGAGGAGAGGAAGAGGAGAGTGGAAGAGGGAGAGGGGGGGAGGGGTGGAGACGAGAGGAAAGGAGAGGGGGGGAGAGAGGGTGGAGAGAGGAGAGAGGAAAGAGGAGAGTGGGAGAGAGGAAGGGAGTGAGAGAGGAAGAGAGAGAAAGGAGAGGGGGAGGGAAGAGGGGTGGAAAGAGGAAGGAGGGAGTGGGAAGGGAGGAGGAGAGAAGGAAGGAGTGGAGAAGAGAGAGGGAAAGGGGAGGGAGAGAGGAAGGGGTGGAGAATTGAGAGGGAGAGAGGAAATGGTGGAGAGGAGAGAGGGAATGTGTGGAATAGAGAGGGAAAGGAGAGGGGAGGAACGGAGTGATGGGGGAAGAGGAAGGGGAGAGAGGAGAGAGAGGGGTAAGGGGAGGGAGAGAGAGAGATATAGAGGAAGGGGAGGAGAAGGGGAAGGAAGAGGAAGGGAGAGAGAGGGAAGAAGAAGGAGGAAGAGGGAAAGGGGAAGGGAGAGAGAGGGAGGGGGAAGAGGAGAGAAGAGAGGGGGAAAGAGGGATAAGAGGAAGAGGAGAGAGGGGAAAAGGGAAGGGTGAGTGAGAAGGAGAGAGGGGGAAGGGAAATGGGGAGGAGAGAAAGGGAAAGAGGAAGGGATAGAGGGGGAAAGAGGAAAAAGAAGAAGGGAGAGAGAGAGAGGAAGGGGAAGGGGGGAGGGAGAAGGGGAAGGGAGAAGGGAGACTAGTTCCTAATGAGAGCCTTTTATACTCTTAGACTTTTTCTTTCCTTCCCCCGTTTTTGCAGAGAAAGGGGGGGGGTAGGGGGCGAGGAGGGTAGGGGGTGTATTTTTCTTTTTTAACTCATTCGGGGAATAGGAAATGTACTTTTCCTTGTTTTCTCGCATTTCTTTCTCTCTCTCTCTCTCTCTCTCTCTCTCTCTCTCTCTCTCTCTCTCTCTCTCTCTCCCTCTCCCTCTCCCTCTCTCTTTCTCTCTCTCTCTATCTATCTATCTATCCCTATTTCTCTCTCTCTTCTCTCTCTCTCTCTCTCTCTCTCTCTCTCTCTCTCTCTCTCTCTCTCTCTCTCTCTCTCTCTCTCTCTCTCTCTCTCTCTCTCTCTCTCTCTCTCTCTCTCTCTCTCTCTCTCTCTCTCTATCCTCTATCCCCTCTCTCTCTCTCTCTCTCTCTCTCTCTCTCTCTCTCTCTCTCTCTCTCTCTCTCTCTCTCTCTCTCTCTCTCTCTCTCTCCTCTATCCTCTGTCCCCTCTCTCTCTCTCTCTCTCTCTCTCTCTCTCTCTCTCTCTCTCTCTCTCTCTCTCTTTCTCTTTCTCTTTCTCTTTCTCTCTCTCTCTCTCTCTCTCTCTCTCTCCATCTATGTATCTAGCTAGCTAGCTAGCTAGCTATTCAGTTATCTCTATCTCTCTATCTTTATCTATCTAGCAATCTATCTATCTTTATATATCTATATCTATCTGTCTATCTCTATCTATCTGTCTCTATCTATCTATCTCTAGCTATCTATCTCTATCCATCTATCTATATCTGTCTATCTATCTATCTCTATCCATCTATCTATATCTGTCTATCTATCTATCTCTTCCTTTCTCCCTTTCCTAAATAATATCTCAAATCTCTGAATCAGCCAATTTATTTTCTACAGTTTCAGAAATTAGAAATTACT
>NC_091587.1:21804442-21809442 GCF_042767895.1 Penaeus vannamei | reverse complement strand
CTGTCTGTGTGTCTGTGTGTCTGTGTGTCTGTGTGTGTGTCTGTCTGTCTGTCTGTGTGTCTGTCTGTCTGTGTCTGTCTGTGTCTGTGTGTGTCTGTGTGTGTGTGTGTGTCTGTGTGTGTGTCTGTGTGTGTGTGTCTGTGTGTGTGTGTGTCTGTGTGTGTGTCTGTGTGTGTGTCTGTGTGTGTGTCTGTGTGTGTCTGTGTGTGTGTGTCTGTGTGTGTGTCTGTGTGTGTGTCTGTGTGTGTGTCTGTGTGTCTGTGTCTGTGTGTCTGTGTCTGTGTGTGTGTGTGTGGAAGAGAGAGACAGAGACAGAGGGAGACAGAGAAAGAGAGAGAAAGAGAGAGAGAGATAGACAGACAGGCAGACAGAGACAAAGAGAGAGAGAGAGATACATAGAAAGAGAGAGAGACAGAGAGAAAGAGAGAGAGACAGACAGACAGACATACAGGCAGACAGAGACAAAGAGAGAGAGAGAGACAGAGAGCGAGAGACAGACAGACAGACAGATAGAGAAAGAGAGACAGAGACAAAGAGAAAGACAGAGAGAGACAGCGTGTGCTTTGTCAATCAAAACTTCTGATACAAAAAAACATGAATTTTTCTATTATTATTCGGTTTCATTTTTACTTTATTACTTCAGTTCTCTTTCTCTTTATAATCATCTCTTCTCTGTTTCTTCCCATTTCTTCTCTCATCCTCAATTTCCTCTTGTATTCTGTATTTTCTTCATCTATCTTCCTTTTTCTCTATTTCCTTTCATTTATTTCTTCCTTATTCCTCTATTTCTTCTCATTAATCCTCTTCCTAAATAATTTCCCTGCTTTATTTCTCCATATTCTCTCCTCCTTTTCCTTCCTTCCTTCTCTTTGACCTTCTTAGTTTTCCCTTCATTTCACTTCTTATCACTCTTCCCTCTTCTTCATTTATTTTTCTACCTTGTCTATCGTAATGTTAATCTTCTTTTCTATTCTTAGTCTCTTCCTCTATTTTATCACTTCCTCTATTTCGGTTTTATTTTCATTTCTTTCTTTCTATGTTCTTTATATCTCTTGTATTTCCTTTCATTTTCCGTCATTCGTTTCTCTTCATTTTTCCAACTTCTTCACTGTCTCTTTATTTTTATTTAATTCTTCTCCTCCTCAATTCACTTCATTTTCCGCCCAACTTAAAATTTTCCTTCAATTTCTCTTTTGGTTTCAAATTCCTCTATTTTTTCTCGTTTTTTTCTTCCACTTCCATCCTTCACCATTTCTTCCCTTTTCCTCCACCTCCACTTCTCATTTTCCCCCCACCTCCTTTGTTTCTCCTTCTCTTCCACTCTATCTCCATTCCTTCTTCCCCCTCCCCCTCTATCTCCATTCCTCCATCCCCCTCCCTCTTCCTATCCTTCCCCATCCCCCCTTCATCCTCCACCCTTCTCTCTCTCTCCCTCTTTTTCCTTCTATATATCTAATTCCCTTCTTTCCTCGACAGCGCCTAGCAGCTCCCGGATGTAGCGGCGGTTAACGCACACATGGTTCAAGTTTTGAAATTTGGGGGAAGTTTTTAAATTGGATCCGACACAGATTGCAGGAAGATGACTCACAGGGACGCAGTATATATAGGATGGAGTTGGGAGGAGTTTGCGAGAGACAGAGAGGAAGGAGGAGGAGAGGAAGATGAGGAGGAGAGGAAGGAAGGATGGACGAGAGGAAGATGAGGAGAGGAAGGAAGGAGGGCGTGAGGAAGATGGGGAGGAGAGGAAAATGGGGAGGAGAGGAAGGAAGGATGGGCAAGAGGAAGGAAGGAGGAAGAGAGGAAGATGAGGAGGAGAGGAAGGGAGGATGGGCGAGAGGAGGAGGAGGAGAGGAAGGAGGACGAGAGGAAGATGAGGAGGAGAGGAAGGAAGGAGGACGAGAGGAAGATGAGGAGGAGAGGAAGGAAGGATGGGCGAGAGGAAGATGAGGAGGAGAGGAAGGAAAGAAGAGGACAAAGAGGAAGATGAGGAGGAGAGGAAGGAAGGAGGACGAGAGGAAGGTGAGGAGGAGAGGAAGATGAGGAGGAGAGGAAGGAAGGATAAACGAGAGGAAGATGAGGAGGAGAGGAAGGAAGGAGGGCGAGAGGAAGATGAGGAGGATAGGAAGGAAGTAGTGTGAGCGGAAGGAAGGATGGAGGAGAGGAAGATGAGGAGGAGAGGATGAGGAGGAGGAGAGGAAGGAAGGAGGAGGAGAGGGAGATGAGGAGGAGAGGAAGATGAGGAGGAGAGGAAGGAAGGAGAACGAGAGGAAAGTGAGGAGGAGAGGAAGGAAGGAGGGCGAGAGGAAGGAAGGAGGACGAGAGGAAGGAAGGAGGACGAGAGGAAGTTGAGGAGGAGAGGAAGGAAGGAGGACGAGAGGAAGATGAGGAGGAGAGGAAGGAAGGAGAACGAGAGGAAGGTGAGAAGGAGAGGAAGGAAGGAGGACGAGAGGAAGATGAGGAGGAGAGGAAGGAAGGAGGGCGAGAGGAAGGAAGGAGGACGAGGGGAAGATGAGGAGGAGAGGAGGGAAGGAGAAGGAGAGGAAGATGAGGAGGAGAGGAAGGAAGGAGGACGAGAGGAAGATCAGAAGGAGAGGAAGGAGGGAGGACGAGAGGAAGATGAGGATGAGAGGAAGGAAGGAGGACGAGAGGAGGATGAGGAGGAGAGGAAGGAAGGAGGAGGAGAGGAAGGAAGGATAGATGAGAGGAAGGAAGGAGAGCGAGAGGAAGATGAGGAGGAGAGGAAGGAAGGAGGACGAGAGGAAGATGAGGAGGAGAGGAAGGAAGGAGGACGAGAGGAAGATGAGGAGGAGGGGAAGGAAGGAGGACGAGAGGAAGATGAAGAGGAGAGGAAGGAAGGAGGAGGAGAGGAAGGAAGGATAGATGAGAGGAAGGAAGGAGAGCGAGAGGAAGATGAGAAGGAGAGGAAGGAAGGAGGACGAGAGGAAGATGAGGAGGAGAGGAAGGAAGGAGGAAGAGAGGGAGATAAGGAGGAGAGGAAGGAAGGAGGACGATAGGAAAGAAGAACTAAAGGGAAGAAGGACGAGAGGAAGATGAGGAAAAGAGGAAGGAAGAAAGACAAGAAGGAGGACGAGAGTGAGGAAAGAGGAAGGAAGGGAGATGTGGAAAACAACGAGGAAAGAGAAGCAGAATAAAAAAATGAGGAGAGAATGCGAAAGAAACGGAATAGGAAAAATAACAGAACAGAAAAATGAGGAACAAGAGAGGCAAACGAGGAAAATTAGGAATAGGTAAAGTAAATAAAGAAAATAAGACTAAATAAAGCGGAGAAGGAGAGGAAAAACGAGAAAGAGAATGGGGAAGAAGAGCAGAATAGAAATAGGAGGAAGGGAACGAGGAAAGGGAAGCAACAGAGAGAATGAGAGGAAAAACGGAGACAGAAGAGCAGGAGAGGAGAATGATGAGATAATTATAAGAGAAACAGGATTGAAAAAGGAAGAAGAAAATGAGGGAAAGACCAGAAGAGAAATATGAAAAACAGAATGGAAGAAAAGAGAGGAAAATAAGGAAGAAAGCGAGGGAAGCGAAGCAGGGGAGGAAAAGGAGGAAGAGACTAAAGAATATGAGAAGGGGAGGTAAATAAGGAGGAGGAATGGGGGAAGAAGCAGTAGAGGAAAATCAGGAAGAGGAGCTAAAGAGAAAGATAAGGAAAAGGAGCAGGAGAGAAAATGAAGAGCAAAATGTAGAGAAACAGGAGAAGAAAATGAGAAGAAGAATGGGAACATGGGACACGGGAGAGAATGAGGAGACTGGGGAAAAGGAGCAAGAAAGGAAAATGGAAAAGGAAACAGGAGAGAAAATGAAAAGGAAAATGAGATAGAGAAAAAGGAGAGGAAAATGAGAAGGAGAATGAGGACATGGGACACGAGAGAAAATGAGGAGGAGAATGGGGAAAATGAGCAAGAAAGAGAAGCGGGAGAGGAAATGAAGAGGAGAATGAAAAGAAGAATTATGGAAAAGAAGAATAGGAGAAGATATGAAGAGAAGAATAATAAACTGTAAAGAGGAGCAGAAAAGGAGAAGATTAGAAAAGCAAAATTTTGAAGAGAATGAGGAAGTAGGAGCGAGAGAGGAAAATATCGAGGAAAATGAGGAAAGTGGAAGAAATTGGGAAGCCGAAGTAAGAGAGACAGAACAGGAAGAGATAGAAAGAGAGAGAGAGAGAGAGAAATGGGGGAGGAAAGAGGGGAAGAGAGAGAGAAAGAGAATGAGTGAGAGAGAGAAAGAGAGAGGGAAGAGAAGGAGAGAATCAGAAAGAGAAAAAGACAAAAAAAAACACGAACATTAAAAGATCCTAAACAAGAAATAAATCTAAACCACAAACATTCACAAATAACCAAAACAAACAAAAAAAGAAAAAAAAATAAATACAGGTACAAGGAGAGAGCGAGAACACAGGAGAGAAGTAGGAGAAGAGAGTAAGAGAGACAGAAGAGGAAGAGATAGAAAGAGAGAGAGAGAAAGGGGGAAGGAAAGAGGGGAAGAGAGAGAGAAAGAGAGTTAGTGAGAGAAAGAAAGAGAGAGGGGAGAGAGATAGAGAATCAGAAAGAGAAACAGACAAATAAAACACAACCATTAAAAGATCCTAAACAAGAAATAAATCGAAACCACAAACACTCACAAATAACGAAAACAAACAAAAAAGGAAAAAGAATAAATACAGGTACAAGGAGAGAGCGAGAACACAGGAGAGGAGGAGGAGAAGAGAGTAAGAGAGACAGAACAGGAAGAGATAGAAAGAGAGAGAGAGAAAGGGGGAAGGAAAGAGGGGAAGAGAGAGAGAGAAAGAGAATGAATGAGAGAGAGAAAGAGAGAAGGGAGAGAGGGAGAGAATCAGAAAGAGAAACAGACAAAATAAAACACGACCATTAAAATATACTAAACAAGAAATAAATCTAAACCACAAACATTCACATATGACGAAAACAAACAAAAGAAGGAAAAAGAATAAATACAGGTACAAGGAGAGAGCGAGAACACAG
>NC_091587.1:21786942-21789442 GCF_042767895.1 Penaeus vannamei | reverse complement strand
TACATATTTAATAAAAATCATATATTTAATAAATTATATGTTTAATAAATCATATATTTAATAAATTATATATTTGATGAATTATATATTTAATAAATTATATATCTAATAAATTATATATTTAATAAATCATATATTTAGTCCCTGTCCGGCTTCTCGCGGGCCGGACAGGGACTAAGTACATTTTTGTGCAGTTTATAAGAAAATAAAACATTGTGTCTGTACACAGTCTATGATTGTCCTTTTTGCTAGTGTGGATAGTACTGGCACATTCCCAAGGGTGGGTTTTAGAGTATATTTTGCATTCTTAAGTGGGTTAAAGCATGAAATGGACACTTAAGAATTGCTATTCTTGATTCACGATGATCTATTGAACAGTTTGAGACCAATTTGTGTACTTAAATTGTGAATTAACACTGACCTTGCCAGGGACGGGGTCAATGAGTATATTTTGCATTCTTAAGTGAGTCAATACATGAAATGGAAACTTAAGAATGACTAATTTTGATTTAGTCTGACCTAAGGAACACATTGTCATATTTTCATGGATGTACTCAAATTGTGAATTAAATTGCTAATTAGCGTTAATTAGGTCGTTCTTAAGCGACCTAATACACAAATAGAAAACTTAAGAATTGGGAATTCTGATTTCCACTCATACAGAGAACATTTTAAGACGTTTGAAAGATGTACTCAAATTGTGAATTAAGAGTCACATTTAAGGGTATTTAGTGGCGCCCCCTGGTTGCTGTGCAGAATTACGGAACTTAAGAATTGCCTTTTTTGGGGTTTCCGATCTTAGATGTATATATCCCAGGTCTCAAACCTTTTGTACTCGAGATGTGAAACAAATGTCTCTGGGCTCCCGGACTAACTAACTCTCTCTCTCTCTCTCTCTCTGTCTGTCTGTCTGTCTCTCTCTCTCTCTCTCTCTCTCTCTCTCTCTCTCTCTCTCTCTCTCTCTCTCTCTCTCTCTCTCTCTCTCTCTCTCTCTCTCTACATCTATATAGATAGAGAGAGAGAGAGAAAGGAGGGAGAGAGAGAGAAGGGAGTTAGAGAGAGAGAGAGAGAGGTGGAAAATAAAAAACCTCCTTTTGCCTTAAGAGAGTCTTCTCCTTATACCTCTCTTCCTCTTCCTATTTTCTTGATATAAGTTACTCACCTTTCTTCCCCTCCTTTTTCTCTATTTTCTCTCTTCTTCTATTTGGTTGTTTGCTTTTCCTTGGCGGACTTTTGTCTCCTTTTCTTTTTTTATGTTTCTCCGTATATACCTGTCACCTTCCAAGAATAATTGTTGTAACAAATAGACTATAACTATATTACTATCGATTAATTATTGTTTATTTATTTCTCTTTCCTTACATTATCTGTCCATCCTTTTATTCATTTTTTCTTACATTCCTTTCAGTTTTGTCTTTAATATCTTTCCTTTACATTAGTTTTCCCTCATTTTCTCTCTTTTTACCCAACGTTCTCTCAGATCTTCCTCTTTGCCTTCCTTTCTCTGTCTACTCCTCTTCCTCATCCGCATCTTTCCCTATCATTCAGATTCTCTAGTTCTTTCCACACACCTTTCTCTCCATTTTTCTTTATCTATTTTCCCCTGCATACCATTCTTCCTTTTTCATCTCCCCCACTCCATCCCCATCTTTTCTTTGTTTGTTATTCCTCTCCCTTTTTCTTTGTCTGTTCTTTTTCCCCAGCATTCCATCCCTCCTTTTCCATCCCCTCCCTCCATCCCTACCTTTTTCTTTTATTTGTTATTTCTCTCCATTTTTCTTTATCTGTTCTTTTTCCCCTGCATTCCATCCCTCCTTTTCAACCTCCTTCCTTCCATACCCATCTTTTCTTTATTTGTAATTTCTCTCCATTTCTCTATCTGTTCTTTTCCCTTGCAATCGTCCTCGATTCCATCTTCGGGTCAGACCCGAGGACGATTCCGAAACTGTTGTCTCACTTTCTTCAATAAATCTAGTTTGTACATTGCGGGTTTCTCTACCTTAGTATCAACACAGTAGTAGTTTTCCATTCTTCATTATCATTATTACTGACATTATTACTACTATTGCAGTAATTATCACAAAAATGCTACACCTCGAAGTGTCACAAGCATACTGTCCTTTTCTGATTAACTATCCCAGTCTCAGGAGGCAGACAAAGCGCGTTTTGTTTGCCCAGCTGTGTTTCAAGGTCTAAATATAAGTACTTATATAGACCTTCCTGAGTGCAGCCACCAGGATATTACAGTGGTAACGTGACGGCCTCTCATCCGAGGGGTCGGCGGTTCGCGAGAAGTTGCAATAGACCGATTCGGTGTGACGTCACGAGTCGGAGTCACCAGCCCACTTGGTGAAAACAAACCCGTCGCTAGTAGATACATCGCTTTCAGGGCGAGCGAAAATATCGTATGAATTCTTTGAATCGTCAAAAACCGAAGCGAAAAAGCGATATGAAGCAAAACTAAAACCTGTGCAGCTTAAAAGCGTGTCCATACCGTCTG
>NC_091587.1:21769442-21781942 GCF_042767895.1 Penaeus vannamei | reverse complement strand
ATGCTCCTCCTCTTCCAATTCCCCCTAGTTCCCTTCCTCCCGCTCTTCCCTAAACACCCCATCCTCTCCTCCATGCGCACCACTATTCCATCTTTCCCCATTCTCCTTACAACTCCCACCTGGATCACATGACCTCCTATATTTGGCAACTGCATCTTCGAATCCTCCCCACCTGATACTCTTCCTGATACTTCACCACCTTCCCTTGTTCCCATATCTTATTTTCTAGACTTTCTCCCACTTCAACTACCCAATCGCTGATTGTTTTATTATGGCTGATCGAGGCACACATAGGTAAAGGCCCGGGCGAAGCTAGACTAATCTCACTAAACCATTATGGCTCTTTTGCAGTTTTCCTCATACTCTCAGACAAAGACACTCTCCACTTGATCTAATCGCCCTCTACCCTTTGACATCTAACACATTTTATTCTAATCTTTAACTCATTTTTACACTTCGCCGCAATATTTTATCACATCGCTGTATGACTTTTGGTGTCCATTTATTATTTGCAATTACTAACCATTAACCTGTGAAGTTCGCAGTTAAAACAATCAATACTCATTCATTTTTAAAAACATCAAAAGATACACTGAAACAAGATATTCAAAGAGATTTAATTGGAAGACATTTACGGTTGTTCAAGCAGCTCTTCTGACTGAAATAACACCATTATAATAATAGCAGTACTAATACCAAAAAATAAAAAAATAAAATCACGATACCAAAGGTCTGGTTTCTGTAAGATTTCGTCTGCTTAGATTAGGTTAGGTTATTTCTAAAGTAATACAGTACCATATGATCTTGATGTATGGCACGTTTATTTGTTTTAGCCATTAACCATTTTAAAGTAATATGAATCTCGTAAAACCAATCTGTCAAAGTCATGGATGTATTTATATTAACTGAACAAGCTATAAAAAAAAATATCACACAGGCAGGGGCTTACCCTTTAGAGATCGCTGGAGAATTCCGTTTTTCTTTTTCTTTTTAACCCATTGCTGTTAAAAATCCTTGTAGTCTACATTGGCTAGACAATCCCTATCTCTTATCTGAAGGCTATGCTGTCGGCCGTCGGCTTTTTTTCTTTTTCTTTGGTGTCAGGCATCATTTAGCGGAGACACGCACGCACGCACGCACACACAAAAAAAAAAAAACGCACATATATATATATATATATATATATATATATATATATATATATATATATATATATATAATGTATATATGTATATATTATGATTTTTATCTATTTTACATTTTTACATGAGTATACTATTTTGCATTGCTGAAAAATTTACTAAAATAAAAATAAAATTTCAACTGCAAAACAGGTAAGTCGAATCTGAAAACCCACTTGCCAAAAGTGATCCTTGTTCGTGGCCTTTTATATGAAATGAAGAATTTCTGCTAAAGGCCTTTTAATTGAGATAAAATGCTCTGTTTGAATGCCTTTTCAAGATTATGAGCCCTAATTGTGAATCCTGACACCCTAGTCCAAATCAAGTGGGCTCACTTCAGGGGTTCACTTCAGTTAGCCCATGATTTCATTAGCCTAAATACTCCAACTCATCACAGTTCGGCCCTGCCTATAGCAAGGCATATTACTGCGCTTTCCTACAAAAATATTCACTTTATGAATTCTGGATCTGTTGTATATGCATCACATGACACATCCTTTGCTTAGTGTGTTTACCAACTTCGTATTTTTACCAGTGTTTGCAATTCATACCAGAATTCTAAATAATGGAATAAAGTCCTTATCTTATTGTTAGTTTCACAGGACTTTTTTTGGCATTCAATCTAGTTGCGTACTTCACTTTCTTTAACTAAAGCTAGTTTGCTTCATCTCGTTTCAATCTATGAAGTCACGACAAAGAAAACGAAGACAATAGAATGTGAAAAAAAATCAATCTATATAACAAGAGGATATGGTAAAAACACAAGTTTCATAGGTTGAATATTTATTTATCTATGAAAAATATAAGACGAAGTAAATATGATACTTAGTTAACATAAGAAATAAAGTTCCACTCTGAATATAATTTCAAAACAATATAGCATCACTGGGGGGGGGGTGAAAAAAAAAAATTAAATTCATCTACCAACTCACCGGAAATCATCAACATGAGCATGAACATACTTCACTTTCCATATATTTATAATATATATTTATATATCTGTATAAACTTCACCTTGGCTTGATTTTCTTTTTCTTTCAATATTACTGTCAGGAATTTCCTATCTGACAGAAGCTATTCCTCACTTAATAACGATTCTGGTTGACTTTCATTTACTATTAAAGAATTAGTCTCTTCATCCTTTTTTATTTTTAATACAGCTTATTTTTGATGAATCTTTGCCACCATATGAAAACACTTCCTGCATCTGGAATCAGTAGCAAAATTGTCTTTCCAATTTATCATTAAATTTTCTCTGAAATAATTTCAAGTTATTAAATTTTCTTTTTGATTAATTTCAAAATCTCTCTATCCAGAATCAATCTTACAAGATTATTCTCCGGGGAGTTTCCTACAAGCTTTAAGCATTTTAACAAATTTCAAAAACCAAAATCAAGCAAAACCCTATTTAAACCAAAACAAACAAAATTCTTTCAGCAAACTACAAGCTAGTGCCAATTTCCAGCTACTTGATTTCTTGCCCAAGGTTTGCCAGAACATGTGCAAAGTGAAAAATACATCTGGACAAATAAAATCCTCACCACCACCGACATATGGGATTGACTGTCCATTATTCGTTGTTTCAGATCATGCGTCACAAGTCAAAAAAAATGCATATACATTGTACCATGAATAGACAATCACATAGGACAGTGGATTCATAAAATGCATTCATGACCAACTTCATAGTTTTTACCATTGTAATTCATTTTGGATTCATCACTTTCCATATATTGTGGCATAACCTTCATAACTCTAATAAGAGAAGGGAATTTGCAAAAATAAAGTTTTATGGAACATTTAGCCAAAAAGGGTTGTCAAAAATTCTTTTGACACTTTGGATTACAGGGTTCTTATATTTTGAAAAACAAATATCCTGAAGAATTTGCTTCTCACTTTCATCATATACTAATTACCAGCAAGGCCATGGGCCACTTGTGATAAGCTTCCCACAACTGTCAGTAAAAAGTTAAAGCATATCGAAATAAAAGCAAAGAGATACTTCCTCTTCCTCCTTACTCAGTACAAACATAGCAAATCATTTTCTTTGTCAATATCCAAACCACTAGTTCCAATTTCTAATGCTTCTCTTCTAACAAGAGCTGTATAAAAGCCAAGTTCAAAATCTCCGCAATCCGTAGAGTTCGGCAGCTTTTCAAATTGGAGGCTTCCTAAATGTGTAGACTAAAACGTCTTACAAGAGCCTATGTTGATACATTTCAATGATACCTAAACTTCTTATGTGCTTTAAAGAAAAAAAGAAAAAATAATAATAATTATAATAATAAAAAATTGTCAAATTAAAAAAAAAAACTATGTCATCACAATCAGAGTACAATAAAAGCAAGAATTGAGGTAACTAAACAACTGGTATCAATAATAATACCAACATCATGAACACATCTGCATCTTCAGAATCTATTGCATACAAGTAATATACCCGTGCTATCAAAAAATTACATCAAGGAATATTCTTTAAAATTATTTTTCATAAGCATGATATAGACTGGTGAAGAGTATAAAATACAGCTTAACCATAACACATACACACCAACTTGACTTGAGAATTTTCTATACACTCCTAAAATCTGCCAACATTAACCATATTATGTAGCTATGTACAATATTATGAGGGTGTAGATGCACTTTGCCAATCAAGTGCTTTAGACTTTCGTGCATTTAGGGAGACATGTAAGCTGTTGCCGTTTCTGATGGTGTCTACTCCAAACGCATATGTTTGTGGACATTTCCCTGAGTGGGAGGGATTACCTCATAATAAAATTTATTTTCCCTTTTCATGGCATTCAGCAACACATGCATCTTACTACATTTGCACACACGCCAAAAAAAAAAAATCTTTCTGCAAAATTCAACCATCTTTTTTTTTTCTTTCCTCTGACAGGAGAGATTTCATGTCATATTAGTACTATACACATATGAGCTCTGCAAATATCAGTTTCAAATAGTTATAGAGAGATATATGAATGAAATGATTGCACACATTTTAACATGGTTTAACTACCATCTGCAAAAGACCAATGGGACAAAAAGTGGATTCAACACAGAGCTTAAATTCCTTGAAAATGTAAGCTTTGTGGAAAACACATTATGAAAGTCACAACTGGCAAGTAACAGTCAAACGTTTGATATTCATAGGTGAGAAATACATTACATAGATTGATATTGTAGTTGAGCAGCTCAGTTCTAAAATTTAATAATAATCATAAAAAAGAAAGGTATTGCAAATGATATAATGTTTTCACAGATACTCATGTGTTAAAAGGAGGAATTTCCTAAAATAACTTCATACCAAAAACAATATGAAGAATCTTGACACGTGAACTTAGCGACATTTAGTTAGATACTCTACGAAATTTATAGAATCTGATCATAAACCTAAATAAAAATAAAACAGTGAACTTAATAATAATCATATAATAAATTCATGCATCTGAAGTACATAGAAGATTAAAATTACATTAGACTGTGTATATTACCATACACTTGTTTCTCGCAAGGTGCACTATCTGAAAACCTTGAACTGTGATATTGCATTTCATATGAACTGGAATTATATCAGTAAGGGATTGGAATTGGCATCAAATTAGTAAGTTCTATGAACATGTACTCTTGGAACATAATCATGTGCATGGTAGGAACAGGAAGACATTGTTGGTACAAGAACATGTTGCAACAAAATCTTGCTTTTACAAATGCAGAACTGAGAAAATTGCTAAGTCCTGTCACTCTATAATCTAGACATTATCAAGAACAAGTTCATTCACACTAAATTCAAACATGCCCAGTAAAGAACATATAACTACACAAATTCACAATATAATGCACTTACTCTCAAGACAGCTGGCATCAAAAAGTTTACAACAAAATAAACAAACACAAAAATTACCCGTAATGAATCATGAGAAATTGAGCCAAAACTTCTGCATAAAGCCTAGTATAAATGTAAAGAAAAAAAAAGTATGCTGAATAGTAAAAGATCTGCAGAAGTTCAACAGATTAAGGATGTCTTCCTATATCAGGTCATGTGACAAGATAAAAGGATGAATAGAAATCATAGATAGCTGCTTTGGTAATGCAACGGTTTGCCAAGGCATGGAACCATGGAAAATGAAAACTCAATAATTAAAAGTAAAACCATACACAAGGCAACAAACTCCAAAATGGACTTTGCTGACAACATTCTCATGTTTACTGTACCTCCATCGCACAAGGATGGAAAGGAAATGAAAACATTATAAAAGAGCTCATACCCTTAAAATTATTTTTCCTGAGATAAGAAAATATCATGCCCTTGTAGCTCTTGAATGCTGAATGTAGAAATATTTCTTTTTAATATTTGTACCTTGTTGCTGTGGCATGTACCTGAGTCTTCATGTATGTACTGCACCATGCCTTAACTCAAAAGGCACTGCATACACATAACAGTAATAACAAATAAAGAAGCAAAAATGACCTTCTTAAAAGCTAAAAAGGTCTTTATTTTAAGATGCATTAACCCAAAAGTTATTCTTTTACTTCCTTTTTTTTCTTCTTCAAATCAAGAGAAACAATCAACATCTGTGATTATCTTAGATACTACCTTACTACATTTATGATATATCAGAATTCTCAAAATGTAAAACAACATCCTTAGTTGGAAAATATAAATTGTAATAGTAATAATAATATAATGCATCAATACCAATGGCGACGTAATGCACACATTAAACAAGGGTACCAAAAAGTAACAACGTAAATAGGTCATTGGCAAAATAATGTCTACTCCTGCAACGTCATCACCTGCAGTCCCCAATGAGTGTGCTATATTATACACCTATGATCACAACTCACGAGGACTTTCTTTGATAAGTATTAGGCGAAGTTTGCGGCACTGACAGCACTGAGGTCTCTCTATTTGGCAAAATTGTATTTAAAAACAACCTCAGAGTTGCCAAGGCACGCCAACTTCCATCACACTTGATGAATCCGTTTGATATTGTACTAAGTAAGATTCCTGAGATACACAATTGATAACCATGTTTGTAACCTGTCATTTGTACATATTTTGACTTAATTGATAAAATCCTGAGCTAAATTACACTGGAGAATTGCAAATATCATGAACAAGACATACCTGAGTTGTTCAAAACGTAATCCTGAGCAAGAGGTAACAACGACCGCATCTGCAACCAACTCTGGCTTCCATTTACGATGGATCTGCAACACTAGGAATAGCAACAACATACAAACACACGGGAGTATATTAACGCTATAACAATGCCGTGGTGTTGAGCTGTTGATCCAATGTGCCTCACCCATGTTCTTAGCCTTCTGAGCTGGTGTGAGAGGAGTCTTGAGGTAAGGGATGTACATTGATTATCCTGAGGTAGATATTATAGTTTAAATTGTGAGCAAACTCGGGTTAATGTCAAGGTTCTTTAACTACTTTGTGATATGGTTATGAAAATATTACTATTAATAGTAATGAAAATCATATAAACAGTAATAATGATAATAACAATAATAATAATAATAATAGTAACTATATTAGTAGTTACAATAATAACAAAAATAATAATAATAATAATATTGATAATAATTATAACAATAATAATAACATAATAATGAAGAAATTCTTGAATACAAAACCTTCCTTTTGCGTAACTCTGGAAGGCTATGAACCATGTAGAACTTTATTCTACCATGTTTTTGACACAGCAGTTGAAGACGTGATTAGCCAAAGTTTGCTCCTTCGCAACCCTCTCAGTTGCCCAAAGGGGGAATGAGGAGGGCCACATAAACATTGTAAATAATGTTCATCAAAACACAATGAAATAAATAAAATGAAAGGCAAAAAGGGGCATATCCTCTACACAAGGGTATGTGGGTAACAATTCACTTGGCCACAGCCTGTTTCCTCCTGCACCCTTCCTTACACAGCAGAGTACCTATCTTAAAAACATGTACTTATTTTAAGGTCATGCACTTACATATTGAGCAGCAAAAAGATAACAATCCATGTTAGCAAACGACCAATTTCTCTCTGGCTAAGATTTACTGTATATATGAAGAAGAAATATGTTAATGATATATATACACAACACTTTTTTTTTTTAGGTAATTTTTTGTTTTTCCTTATTATCGCCTGGTCAATTTCTTCTTGTTCTTAACAGGATGATACCTTTCTATCATTTTAGGTGCATTTCCCCCACATAGGAGAACTACTACTTCTAATTTGGATTTCCTAGTTTCACACCAATACAAATTTCATGGCAGAGTTTCTTTCTTGCACTTGTTTTATTTTCACCTCTCAAAATGCAATGTGGACAAAAAAAGAAAAAATAATAATAATAATAACAAATCTACATAACAATATATATAACATTTGAAGCAAAAAGCTTGTTTTTTGAGATTTGCACTCTTATTCTTTTTTCTCTCTCTCTCACTATCTATGTTTGCATAAGGTGATTTGTCTAAACTTACAATACAAGTCACAGTATATACTTAATGCATATATGTGCAACTAGTTTCTCGGTTTACACACCCAATACTGGAACACCTTTACTAAAGTACCACTTACACATGCTGCAGCAAGCCCATCAGAGACACTAAACCACACACTAAACAAATTCCCTACCAAATGTCTAAGACTTTCATGGGTGAGGATGGTGGTCGGAGAGACACTTGATTTTTCTTTTCTCCTTTTCGAACTTTGATGTGACTAACCAAGAACCAATCTTCCTTAGGTTTCCTTCCAAAATGAATCATGACTCCACACCATATACACACAAGGTCTACAGGTGTTGCTGAAATTTGAAACACTTAATTATCAAAGTCTGTGCACTATACCAAGAGGAACTGCTTATGAACACAATATCTCTCTGCTACCATTGTAACACCTACAATGCTGAAAACACACTCATCTAAAATGCCACAGCAGCTCAATCTTGGAAATAAATGCACTGCACTAAAGCCAAACCATCATTTTTAGTAAGCTTATACAGCAATGAAAACCACCTTACACAATTTTGAGGAACAAATCCATTATAGACGAATGCTAACTTTCCAAATAGATATTTTCTAATTATTCATTAGCTTTTTCAAAGTCAAATGATTATTAATTACCGAAAACCACCGGTACCAAGGACTCTAGGAGCCAATATCAAATAAAATAAAAGAAATAAACTATCTTTAATAATTTTGATAACTATCAACTCAATATAATATTCTCTATATATTCAAACCAAATAAAACCTTTTTTTAAGATTTTTCTTTTTAGTCCACAAGCAAACTAACATTCAGATCACTGTAATAGAACTCTACCTTATCTCAGACTCGTACATTAAGTCTAACTTTTTGAAAGTGGGAGACAAAAGAATCTTTTCCTCATACAGTTGACTGCAGATTAATAATAAGGCAAGTGCCTCTCTACCAAAAAAAATCATTGAATCCTTTCATGACCTCATCCTGTGTTCATTTTCCTGTGGGAGTGGATCAACCCACTGACCCCAATCAAAGCCATCATTCATCCAGGTGACCCTTAAAACACGTAATGGCACACTGGCTTGGTACACTGAGAGAGAACATGACAATAAATAAGACACAGGATACTGTATTGAGAGCCTCTCATAAAAATTAGGATAAATAGCTCTGCCCTTCATACTGGAGCTATCCCCATGCGGATTATAAGGGAGCCTGTGGTGGTGGGTGTGGCTGCGCTGGACCTGGGAGAGGCGTGCCAGGGACCTGCTGGTGGTCTACTTGGTTTGGCAGGTGTTCCCGGATGTCTGCCTCAGCCAACAGGAGGGGCCTGGGTGTGAAAGTGTCACCATACATGTTTTCTCTCTTGTGCATGCGTCTCACATGGGACCGGAGGTTGTCTCGCCGTGCAGCACGATATGGACAGAATGGACAGAGGTGAGGCTTCTCCCCCGTGTGCATTCTCCGGTGCTGGATAAGCTGGGAAGAAATATTCCTCTATCAGTGTTTCTGCATCTTCCGTACTTTGACCTTCTACAATGACAAAAGCTGTGATGCAAGAGTAGGAATATCAGTTAACCCCTAAGATCCAGATGACATCATCAACAAATTATGAAAAAAATCAGACTGTGGGCCAGGGTGATGTGAACTTGCCATTGTGTTTCGGCTGAAGGCCAGGGTGATAGGAAAAACTCGCCACAAGTGCACAAACCTCTTCGAGGATGATTAAGACTCATTTTGGCATTTAGGAAGGGGCTTTTGAATGATTTCAATCAATAAATGAGGATCCTATTCCTGCACAGGTTGTATTACAGAAAATTTAATATTATGGAGAAAAAAAATTTAACATTACAAAATTTTACTTATTGTTATCATTATTGCACTGAGTCACGGACTACCTAGAGAGTTATGGAGTCTGTGCAAGGAAAACAATCTATTACCATCTGGATAGATCAAATTAAATCAAATGACATATATAGAAATTTGAAAATTGCAAAAAAAAATAAAAAATAAAAACACTTGCGCCGATAAAGGCAGAATAATATTGCAAAGGGGTGGCATAGAGTCTTGTCACCATACACGAGTGTTCATTTGCATCTGGCCTACAAGCTGCACACCCGGTAGTGTCTCCACTAACATGAGCCTAGGGCCCATATTTTGGGCCACAAATTGGCAGTAAAGCATCCAAATCCAATGGGTTAAGCACATGTAAAAAGAGAGAATATGAGAAGCCCTTAGCTCAAACAGATAATCAAAATATAAAAATACATTCTCAGATGCATACATAAAGTACACATTTTGGGGGAACAAAAGAAATTTATGTTGTTTTTTGGAAAAAAAAAAAAAAAAAAAAAAAAAAAAAAAAAAAAAAAAAAAAAACAGTGACTACTGCATGTCAAATCTTCTGATATGCATGATATGCATAATTCATTTGAACTTCAGGTCATTCAGAGCACTTGAACTGAGTAACTTACCTACAACAATACCATCATATTATATCAGATTTCTGCTGTTAGTGTCCTTCTCATTCTTCACTAAATCTTTCTATTTAGATACAAACTACCTCTAATACTTTAAGTTACATCGCTAACAGTATTGGCTTCAAAAATAATAACAAAATTACAAGTACTAATTTTACTATCAACTAGAACTATTTAACTACCATATCTATTTTTTCTCTTTTCTTTTTTTAATAGAAGGACTGAAAAAGGTGATTATTTAGAGGAGACCATGTTCAGCAAAATTACCTTCTTTAACTGTACGGTTTGGAACTTGCAGATGTCACAGCGGTAGTACTTCCCTTGCCGATGCTTCTTCATGTGCTTTTTCAGATCAGCCTCACTTGTTCTGTCCTTGCCTGTTGAAAAAGAAATAATGATGGTTGCTAATTAATTTTTCTAGAGAGGAGAACGTATAGAAAGAGGTGAGGAGGTGGCTGAAAATGAGGCAGAAGAATGGGACACTGGAGGATGGAGAGAAGGGAAGGAGAGGCGAGAGACAGAAGAGACAGAAGAGAGGGAAGAGAGGGCGGAGAGGGGGAGAGGGGAGAGAAATGTGGGAGAGGGAGGAAAGGGGGAGAGGGAGGAAACGGGGGAGAGGGAGGAGAGGAAGGAAAGGGGGGAGAGGGAGGAAAGGGGAGAGGGAGGAAAGGGAGAGAGAGAGGGAGGGAAGAGGAAGAGGGAGAGAGGAGGGAAGGAAGAAAGAGGGGAGGATGGGAGGAGGGGAGAAGAGGGAGAGAGGGGAAGGGGAGGGGAGAAGAGGGAGAGAGGGGAAGGGGAGGGGAGAAGAGGGAGAGAGGGGGAGAGAGGGAGAAGAGTCTCCTGTACCCACAGAAGAAATAAAATTTCTAGAAACTTATAAACAAATATTTAATCCTAAACCTTTAAATATATATTGTACTATAACCAGTAGTTTATCAGCCTCAGTCAGAAACTTTAGAGTGTTCAGACACCTGTCCAAGATAACAAGCACAAAGTCAACACCCTTTATAGCAGCAGCCACTTCACAGAGACAAATGTAATTTTGTTCTCTATACTTGAATCAATCTACTAATAACATCCAAATCCGCATAAAATCTATTTGCTTCTATCACTTTCACATCAATAATTTTTTTTAATATTTCAAATATATATTCACAATACTAGACTTTCTTAACCCATCGGCCACTGATGGCATCATGTGATGCAGTGATGCAAAGTGCAATTGACAGCCAATCACTTGGAGCAATGGGCAGCCACGCGGCCTGAGAGCTAAGCTGCCAAGCCGGCGTCCCTCTAGCGGCCTTCCAGGGCCCAAGCCTGCTGTCCCGGGCCTGCGTGGGCAATGGGGAGTTCAACCCACCAGAGGAGTTGAACTTTTTGGTGCATGCTAAAACCAGGCCCTCCACTCTTTCTGAGCACATTAACGTATGTTAGCATGCTTGCTTGTATTTGCAAGGGTTTATATATACATTTGCAAACATATATTTTTTCATATATACATAGGCACAAAGGAGGGAAATCAGCACCGCCACACCACAGTGCACACTCTCCAGCGCAGTCCCATACGTTGCCCAAGTCCAAAATAAATAATGCTCCGGGACTATGCACCATATTGCAAAATACCACAGCCAATGGGTTAATCCCACTATGTGCACTGCCAACAGAACAAATGTTCAAAACAAATACTCCTCTCTCTATTATTTCTCTTCACTCCCACTACTTCATTCTTCTAGAACATCTCTACTTCTGCCTCTGTCGTTCTCTTTCACCAATTCCAGGGTGTCAGAACTCTAGACATTCGGGGATACAGAAATTTCATGACATATGGTTAGGGAATGACACTTATTGTCACTGCAGAAGCTACAGACCAGCACTAAGACCTCTCTACTAAAAAATTGAAATACTTTCTGGTGGTGTATAATTTGATAACTAAAACATCTGCCTTCTATCCTTGATGGTATTGTGCCTTTAAACTAAATTGGTCATACAGTCTTCTACTCACCGCAGATGCAGCAAGAGACCTTCGAGACAGGGCCTCGGCCAGTTTCATGGGATTTCAAGTGCCTTCTGAAGGACTTTTCCACTGTGCAAGTATATTCACACAATGGACAAGTTAGTTCCTCTTTATTGTACCTGGAATATAGAATTATAATTGTAAACTACAATAACTGAATCAAATGTGCATGTAAGAAAGTAAAACTGACTCTTAACATTCAAAAGAGATAATTTTATAAGCATGCCAAAAATGTTAAACCCTTATAAAGGTAAAATGTGGGAAATGCTAGTACTATTATGCTAGCTCAAAAGTAACCAGTCTTAAATTCAAAATCTTTAAAATCATCTGATCTTTTTATCAAAT
>NC_091587.1:21754442-21764442 GCF_042767895.1 Penaeus vannamei | reverse complement strand
GCAGAGAGGTCGGATGAGGTGGAGGAAGCTGTGAAGAAGACATATATGGCGTGAAGCCTCCTCCAATGGAATAACCTCCACCCTGCGGCCTTCCAGGGGACAAAGGAACCTGAAACAAAATAAGCAGAAAATTTATAATATTAGTTTGGTTTCACAAGAATTGTAGTGACTCTTTTTAAAGAAATTAACGTAGAAGTAGCTGAAGAAATTTCAGCCTTATTTAACAGTCTTAGTTTCTTTTCTCAAACTCAATGCCTTTTCATTATCCTTTACAATCACTACAAATTGCAGATTTTATTGTTTCTCATAACTTACGGGTTCATGATGGTAGTAATTTTGTGGCACATGCTGTTGCTGGCTGGACTGTGGGGGTTGGCTTCGCTGGTGCTGGTGATGACTATGGTGTAGGATGGGGTGTGGCGAATGGAGGTGCTGCGAGGGATGAATAGGGTGCTGGTGGTGTGTGAGCAGCAAGGGCGATGGAAGAGAGTTTTGGTGGCCCGTCAGCTCCAACACTCCTCCTCTGCCGTCCCCCTGACTGGAGGCATGGGTATTGAAGGGGGCGGAAGAGGTTGACGAGGAGAAGGAAGGTGATGAGGAATAGGAAGACGTTGTGGAGAAAGATGATGCTGAGGACGCCGGAGTCCGCGATGAGGAGGGAGTTGTGGTGGAGGAGGCGTTGGTAAAGGTGTTGGAGAATGCCGTGGACAATGCTTCGTCATCCTCCCCTACGAAGTCCATCATCACACTGGGGTCACTCTGTAACATCGATGCCTCTACTATCCCTAGGTCATCATGACCCTTTTATGGCAAGAAAAGAAGGAGGAGGAAGGACACATTAGTATTACAGAACATTCATATCTAATTTTAGAACTCAATGTCAATGCCTATGAGAAAGTGTACTGAATCAACAATAACACTTGAAGGAAGGAAGGAAGGCAGGAAAGAAAAAAAAAAAAAAAAAAATGAATTTTTTCAAACATAATTCGGCAAATACATATCACAAAAAATAAAACACTTACTATTAGACCAATGATTTGCGATTCTCCCTCCAGCACCCCCCCATCCGGCAATGCCTCCATGACCACACCTGTAAAAACGGAAGGGCATCAAAGGTAAAAAATGTGAAACATTGAAAAGATCACTGCAGTTCCCATTCCTAAATGATAACTAACCTATTTAGAGTCATGTATTGGAACTTTATAGGTATATAGGGTATCTTTTTACAAGCCAGAATGATATACTTATATCTATGTGTATACATATATGTACACATGTTCGTATATGTGTTGCAACACATTAAGGGGGCCGTTAAGCTCTAGAACAAAGTTTGTTAATTATGATCAGATTTCCTAGATTTTTTTAATATATTATTTATACATACACTAAGATTTACTACACCAAGTTTCATATCATTTGGTTAATAAACAATGAATTTATTTTTTTAGAAATAAGTTTTTGAAAAATCACAAATTTTTGCATTTCACACTTATTGATTGGCTGAACTTCCTAAAAAAAATACCACATATACTCTACAACAATGCCTAAATCTTGTACATACGGATTTTGCAATTTCCTCTTAGTTTAGTGGGAATTATGAAGATAAAATATAATATATGGACTTATATAACCTAAAATGAAAATTGCTTCATACGAAGTAGTTATGGAGAAACATTAAAAAATGTTAACAAAGGTGTAGTTTTGAGGTATTAGGCTTTGAAGTTGATTTTTTTTTGTTTTTTTTTACTTCTGATCTCTGCATCAATCTTGACGCATTATATGGTACTCGCATGGTGTTCTGAAATGTAGCTGGTACCTGGTCCACCATGATGCTCCCCTTAAACTACACAAAAACATTTATAACTAATCAATTCTTATTTTTTGGCTGAGAATAGTCATTTGGTATAGTAACTCAGAGATAAGCATGCACTCACTCCTGAATGTTGATGAAAAACTAGCTTCTTAAGTGGCTACTAAGACAATGAGCAAGTTCCCAATGGCTCTCCACCCTTCCAGACCATCACTCAAATCAGCTAAACTCTGATAAAAAAGGATTTCAATGGAAATTCATCTGTATTCTACATACATAGAAGATCCCAAGCTGTCATATCCCCTTTAGTTTGGGACCTTTGTCCATTTCAACCTGGGATAAACATTTAAAATGTATGCTATGGTGAAAATTTTGCTTGGGGAGCATTTCTAGATGATATATGAGCATTCTGAGCCCAGACTATCCCTCCACCCCTAGGTACCATGTACTCCCTTAAAACCACTCCACTTACTACCACTGTTACTGTTCTTAATGATAACAATATTGTCCCCTAAGTAATGTCTAAACAAGAAAACTCTATAGCAATATTACAACTAACAAATAGAGAATAATAACAAAGTAACTGCTAAATTCACTGGGAACATCAAATGACATTGTTGAATTTATTGAGAGCATCAAACAAGAAATATTTGATGCTGATTTTATCAAGACCACAAACAAGAAAATTAATGCAGTCATGTTGAAAGCATAACACTGGTCGATAACGTACCAAGTCAAAACTGACAAGGATAAGTATACTGTCTGCATAATTTCAAACCAACCAATGCAAAAAATTCAATAAGATGAAAGAAGCTAAGGTTCATGTTAGCAAAGTGGTGTTAATTTTTAAGGTATGTGTGATAGCAACAATTTGTGATAGCAATAATTCATGACAGCAAAATGTATGTCGGCACAGACTAAGGTAAACCACAAAGATATTCAATTAAAGCGTGAGATTAATTATGAATTCATCTCTAGCTGTTAGAGTAAATATTGACAATAATCATAATCAACCTATTAATGCCATGTACATGCACTGTCAACTGTAGTTTTGATTTGTGAACATTTTTACTCACAGATGCCTCCAGAAAGGCTTGCCTTGGGGCTAATGTGAACTCACTTGATTTAACTATCGAGTTCCCCAGATTTTTTTTTTCTAATGCTATCAATGTCAATGTTATTATCATTATTACTGACATAATTATCAAAGCATTACTAACATTGATCATCATCTCATGAAAAAATTTGGTTGAGGGCCGGGTAACCGGAATATGCCGTCATGGAAAATTTTCACTCAGGAATATGCCGTCATGGAAAATATTCACTGAGGGCCTGGGTAATGGTAATAACTTATTACTAGCGCACAAAGCCTTTGGAGGGTGATTAGGCTCAGTGACTATTTAGGAAGGGGCTTTTGCATTATTTCCACAAGTAAATAATTGGAACCTACCATCCATGAGCCATGACTGAAAGAGTGCCGGCTCCAGGGAGGAAACAATTTCCATGCATAGATCCTATATCTGCACACCATGATCAATGGCGCATGGCATAATATGGAAAATGAATATTACAAATATATTACAGAATTACAAGAATAACAAAAAGTTTATATTTACATTATAATTATATCCATATCTACATTTATATCTATATTCATATCTATATTCATATCTACATTCATATCTATATCTATATCTATCTGGTTGAGAAAAAGGTATGACAACAAACATACAGGGTTGTGATGGTAGTGTACAAAATCAAACTAGGTCATGATGAAAAAGTCAGATGAACCCCAACCAAGAGAAATGGTATGGTGAGTATCTATTACGGTCTTGATAGAGCACATCAAATGTCAAACATAGATCTTTGAATATAGAAAAAAAAGAGCAAAAAATGTTCATGTAGGAAAAGACAATAGCATTGCAAAGGGGAAGCAAGGACTCTTGACACCATACATGAGTGTTTACAGAGAGTCACCATTCAAATAGGCCCGGATATTGGGCCACAGCTAGGTGCCCAGATCAAATGATTTAATAATAAAGTCTTCTTTTTTCCAGAAATCAAGAAAAAGGATAAACAGGTGCGATGGGTAGAACTAGTAACTGACACACTGGGCTAAGCATTTGTGGAACCATCTACAAGGAAACAAAATTCATAAGCTAAAGTGCAATCCTAGTATCAAGAGGTTAAAAATGATTATAACAGTACTAAATAACAAAGATAATAACAATTATCAGAAAATTAAATAACTATAAACAAAATAAACAAATCATCATATGTTAGTATAAAAATCAACATCTGCCGATTTGTAAAATTATTGAAAGTTTCTTCCTATCATATTTTAGGCAATGAGTATCATTACCATCAACTCTATTCCACTCAAATACAACACCAAAGATATAAAACTTCCTGTGCTAAAAATGCAGTCATGATACATGCTGCTTCCTATACTGCATGAAGCATACTGAATCTAAATTAGTTAATTCTGGTGCAGTATGGTGTATATCACGTATCCTAATCCCAATCTTCTTCCCTTCTCCCTATTACTCTTTGTCAAAATGTAATTTTATATCATATTAACATTGGATAGATTATCATCTTTTTATCATGACACAAATGAATATGCATAAATATGTGTCTCAAGATTTTATATGACAAACACATGTTTTACTACTTTGTATGCTTTACATTTTCACATTTGCATTTTTGTTTTTATCTTTTTTTAATTCTTTACTCACAAGGGCATAAGATGAGGCAACTTTCTATCTGCTTTGGTATTCTACTGTGTCAGATGCTTTCAACATGACATTCCATTCTCTGGGCCATAAAATTTGAAAGATCTATCCCTGCTTTGGGTGAATCTTGAAATAAGGCTTTAATTCTGGTTCAGGGAATTAGACAGGCTGAAGAAATGGGGTCAGAAGGGTTAATTGGTACTATGATTTCATATCTTTCCATCTCACTTTCTTTCCTTCTGTCTTGCTTTATGTTGTTATTATGGGTGTCTTCTGTACGTGCCATAAAAGTTAATCCAGTATTAAAGTTTAATCCAGATCTCTAGTGCGCATGCGCATTGGCAGCGTCCAGGATTAACTTTTAATACACCTCTAGACCAGGCTTTAATATTAAGCTCGTTCTTTAATCCTGCACATGCACAGAAGGGACAAGTTAATCCCACCAATCATGTACTGTTACGTCACGTGCCTGTCATGGACTTCACGGATGCCATCACTTGAGTTGCCATTCAGGGCTATTTTCGGCAATAACATTGTCTTAGAATTTTTATACTAAGTATTTATTATGAAAATGAAATTATATATATTTACACAAATAATCAAATATTCTGATAAAGGAAATAACTTATGGCAATGAATATAAAAACCAATATAATCCCACGAGGAATCTTTGAAGTTCAGAGGCTGCGGGCATGGAACTCATATTTCCAGGTTAGTGAAACAAAAATTATATGGTGAAGGTCATACAAGTTGACGGTTTAAATCAAATATGAACCAGCCTTTTAAAGAAGAATTATGTGCTGAGTTTTCTCAACTACTTTACTACAAAATTAACAAGTATACTTTTCTATGGACCTCCTGAACAGCATCCTGAAGAAAACATGTTTCCCTCCTCCAAAACGATTCAACGCAGCAAAGAGCTGTCCGAGGATATTGCGCGATGGATATTAATTGGTGAATCATTTTTGTACTTGCGTGTCATTGAAATAAAGATTGGTTTTATAGTTGTTACAGCAGTTTCGTTACCATTTTACCATAATAATTATAAGATCGTTATCATGAAAGAAAATAGAATATTTCATTAATAATCATGTTTCCTTTATAAGTAAGCCTACTTGTGCCTCGTTATTATCATATGAAGATCAAACTGCACCTTGAGTGACTGACTACAACTTTCTAAAACAATCACCTTTTCTCCAATCTATAAAGAGGAATATCAGTTGTCAGAAAAATCTTTTAACAATGCAGTGTCTAAATGCAAATTGCAAGGTTTATTTATCAAAGTAAATTTTATATCAGACTGCAAATCTTTAGGTAATATCTTTAAAACTGTCTTCTATATCATATGCGAAGGGACATGCAGGGTGAATGTTGAACAGATACCTTTTGGATGATTTTGTTACTTATTTACATATGTGAGTGCATGACTTGCTCCAAACGCTACCCTACACAGCATGCAACAGTTATGTGTGAAGAGCAACATTGCACAGAAATGTTTCAAAATACCGTAATTTTTTCAGCAATAAAAAGACAACATACCTCAGCTCCCACCCTTTAGATTTGTAAAACCTATTCCGACACACCCAGAAATACAAGACCAGGATCTTCACACCAACAGCAGAGGGCAGAACCATCACTATATCACAGACCAGGAACATCATAAAAATGGATAGAAATTTAAAGAGACAGGCCATTAACGTAAGATTCCAAACAAATCATATTTGAAACAGATAATCTTGAGGAAATGTGTTCAGAAAATAGTGGTACGACCTTTCCTACTTTAACATGATGCTAGTTTTCAATTTTGGGAACATTGGGAGGCATAAAAAATTGATTAATAATATGAATAAGTTTTTAATGCCTTGTTTTCAATCATGTAGGTGGTGGTCTTCAGAAGCATCTGAGAAGTTTATATTATTAGTTACAGAACATTTTAAACTATTAGGAGGCAAAGCAGTGCAGAGATAAAAAAGGCATAAGATAATTAGCATTATGAAAACTTTAGTAAGAGTCTCAGTTTCACAAAATACACATTAAATATAATAGATATTTTGAAACCTAAGAGATGTCTAAAATAGTTTCTTAAATATGATTACCAAAAAGATGACATTATAAAACAAAAGAAAGAAAAAAAAAATGAAATCTCCCCAAAAGAGTAAATTTCACGCGCGACATTTCTCTTCTCTCCGACATGTTTACATGATAGGTGGTGATAGAATAGTGAGGACGCCAGTATTTACGGAACATTATTGTCGCGCTGTCTGGCAGCAGAGAGTGTCGTCTTCAGTACGGACACGGTGGATTAGGATTAAACTAAATACAGTATTAAGAGTTAAGGACGCTACAGAAGACGCCCTATGTCTCACCATTACAGTTTTCTTCAGTAGATACAGAACATGAAATCACAATATTCAGCATTTCACAGTCACCTCTCTAAAACCATGAGGATCAGATCTCTTGACAGAGGATATAGACCTTGTCTGGGGTAATGTGTCAGCCATGTATAAGTAGGCATGACATAAAATAAAAATAAAAATTCCTCAAGGCGTCAAGCCTACCCTGGAAATTTCCGCAGAAATGTTTTGGGAAATATAAACTTAAAATGAAATTACCGTATGCATAAGAGAGGTACTATATTGCTAACCAATAAAATCTATGAAAAACAAAAATTTAAAACATATGGAACTATAGCAATAAAGGCTGTAGTGCATGATATAGTACAAAGGAGACTAATTTCACTTACACTGTAATAACTAAACTACATTGTGATATAGTATACAACTGGTGTTTAAAGTTAACATCTTGACTACCACACCCTTCTCATGTACCCTTCTATTAACTTTTTGCTTCTTTCTATCTGACTGACTCAAATCCTTTGGTTAGTGGCCATTAACATGGGTTGTTGACAGGCATTGTTTGTGCTCATCACATTCAATAGTTTGCAGGCAGCATAAGGCAATATTAGCTTTTATTTTGATATCAAAATGTAAAGGTTTACCTTCACTTTAGGTGTTATTGCCTAAAAGTTTCACCATAGAAATGATGCTACTGTCAATGAAAAATAAGCTCTGTCTAGTGAGCCAACGGCGTGAGAATGGTTGTGATGTGATACCACCTGCTATTTGGTCCAAAACAGCCATGGCATGCAAGTACATGCCACCTGGTGGCATAGGGTAAATATAAGAGAGTCTAGTTGATTACACTATCTATCAGTATGAAAATGGAGACACTACTGTATAGTGGTAGCATGACCACTTGGGGAACAAAATAATTTGTAGCTTGTTTTACAATTACTCTATTAACTAATTTAATAAATTTCAATGTATTTCCTGTCTGAACGAGGGGCAAAATATAAATGTAAAGTAAGGGTCGAAGTAAGCCACAAAAATAGAAGTTAACCCCTATGATCCAGATGACGTTACAGTCCCGTCATAGAAAAATCTGGGTCGGGGGGCTGGGTGACACACACATGCCATCACTGGGCAAAATGGCCGTGACATACCCGGTTTCAGAGGGTTAATAAAGCCAGAACAAAATGTTTGTGAAACAAGAGCATGTGAAAGTAGTATGACTACACCTCTCCTTCCCATTTCAATTTTTGAAACAATCTTAGAAAAATCCGAACACATACCCCCTAACACACAATCACACAAACAACCACACATTTGCTTACTTTAACACACACTTTCTCTTGTAACTATTAGTAAGATTATAAATAAAGCTTAAGCTATCACACAAGGCCATCAGTTAACTTCCTAGCAGTCTCCATTCTCATCTACCGAGCACACACATTTGATACATCACCAGCTCCAGTGTGAAACATGGAAACACCAAAAGAGCTTTTCCCAGAAAATTTACTCCAGAAAACCAAATTAGAAAGCATTTGTCATATGAACAACAGTATATAAGAAGGAATAGCAATGTCTCTCATTTCCATGTTGGTGAGTATAGTTTTAAGAAGGTAACTGCTCAGATTTGGAACTACTCCCTGTAGTCTGCAAGCATATGTAAGGGTGTAAAATATGCAATATATGATGAATTACTGTGATTCAGGCTCCAGTCAAAATTCTTGACCTCTAGTATTTAGAAAGAAAGAGCTTGAAATGGTTTCTGATGTGATAACTAATCTCAGAGAGGTCTAAAAAATTTATCTTGTCAACATATATATGGTGGAGGTTTTCTGTAACACACCTTTTGCCACCAATCACTGTAGATATGAATAGGTTCCTCTTCAAGGAAGTAGTATCCTCCAAAGAGATGGTGCTCTCCTAGCTATGGCTCATGGATGGTATACTCCACCCTTATTTACCAGTGGAAAAAAAAACCTTCCTAAACATCCACTGGTATAAGCTCCCTCCATTAGCTTTGTGCACTCAAGTTGAGATGTCTCCATCAACTGCCACTTTGCACCAATATTTCTTCCTGCCATCAAGGCCCTCAGCCAAATTTTTCCATGATGAGAAGTTTCAGGTCTCCCACCCCACTGCCAAAATTTTTCTGTTATAAAACATCCCTGTCATTCACACACAACATGTTATGATATACCTCCTGGTATATCACTGGCATATTACAATTCATATATCTGGTTTTATAAATGTATCAAAATAGACATTTCATCATTTTACAACACAATAAAAAGGATTCTATATGTATTTCATTAACATACTCATAGGCAATCTGTTCCAATCTTGATTCATATGCAAAGGTAACAGTGATAGCTTTGTAGGCTTGCCACACTACTGATGCTTAATGTATTTGAGATTTAAGAGATGTATAAAATTTAGCTTTTCAAATACCTACAACCACATAAGGCTTGCTGAAAACTGAAAAATACATGCCATTTCTACAGTTGGGCAGACAGACAAGCTGGATAGTCTGACGTTTTTAGAGGCTAAGCTATTACTGCAGTTTCCCTTCATCCGTGCAGTCATATTCTAAACAATAACTCTTACTTTCCTTATAAAAAAAAAAAAAATCCTAAACAAGTTGTCAGACATAGAGCATTTCAAAATCATCCTCCCACTCGGACTCATAAAATCACAAACAAACACGTCATAAGGTTGGCTAGCTGTAATGCACATTCTTGAATTACACATCCTGATGATTTCTTCTATATATTCTTAGGAAATGTATATCAATATCTCAATATAGACTATAATGAACTGAAAGGACTATCATCTTCAAGCTTTATTTTTATTTTCATTTTTTTTCATTGATATTTCTATAAATTTCTTACAAATGCATGAGACTAAAATAAGGAATTATCAATTATTATCCCTTGGTTTTAAAATGCTGTTGGCAAGTATAGAAAAAACTAAAGCTTTATTAAAGCAGTAATTCCCTAATATCTAAGATTCAAATTATATTCCTGTAGTATAGTTGTTGCCTCATATTCAAAGCCCTTTTAATGGACTACTCTAACTCCATTAATAATAGAATAATACAGCCTTTGGTC